>NC_091748.1:80751591-80791591 GCF_043380555.1 Nothobranchius furzeri
TCCCAACATCCAGGTTTTGATAGAGTCTAAGCAGGTGTGTAACAGCTGCAGCTTAGACATCTCATGGGGCTTAAAGGAGATGTACAGTTGGATGTCATCTGCATAAAGATGGAAGGAGATTCCTTTGAAGGAGCTCAGGATGTGCTGAAGAGGAAGCAGATAGAGGAGGAAGAGCAGAGGCCCCAGCACAGAACCTTGTGGGACACCATGGGTAAGAGAGGTGGTGGAGGACCTAAACTTGGAGACGGCCACAGAAAAGGAGCACTCAGAGAGATAAGAGGAGAACCACTCCAGAGCAGATCCTGATAGGCCTACCCAGTCTCTCATCCTCTCCAGTAGCAGGTGATGGCCAACAGTGTCAAAGGCTGCAGTCAGGTCCAGCAGGACCAGAACCAGAACCCTGCATCACTGTGAGTCAGAAGGTCATTAGAGACCCTAAGAAGAGCTGTTTCAGTAGAATGAGCTCTACGAAAACCTGACTGGAAGCTATCATAGATGTTCTGTTCATCAAGAGCAGCTGTGAGTTGTTTAGCCACAACCTTTTCCAAGATCTTGGAGATGAACGGAAGTTTAGAGATGGGTCTGAAGCTGCTATGGAGAGAGGGGTCCAGACTCGGTTTTTTAACAAGCGGGTGGATTACAGCGTTCTTAAAGTAAGCAGGGACCTGACCAGAGACCAGAGAAGCATTAATTATCTATCTAAAGCTATCTAGGATGATGGGCCTGGTTGGAGTCGGGAGAGGCGGCGATAAGGCTGAAGGAGAGATGCTAGATCTAACCTTATTGACTTTATCTATGCTGTTTCCTGGACGCTAAACCAACAACCGCCTTCCTCATCGCAAGCCAAGATTGAGAAGTCCATGAATGTTAAATGACATTATGATGTGTTATTGTCATTTTCTAATTTGAGAGTTCTCCCATCTATTTTCTGTTGGCAGCTAATCCAGGAAACAGGGGTTAGAAGACTATTTGCAGATTCAGCCAGCCATTTAAACTTAGAGTGACTGATTTAAACAAGAACAAGTTAGAAACGGTCTCTTAGTCAATTGGGTCTTTAAATAATAATGATTGTATATGAAGGTTCAAGTTCTGTGTGCTTCTTTTTGCCCTCCCCCAACAGCCATGTACTCAGTGGAGATTAAGGTGGAGCGGGACAGAGTGACGGGGGAAACCAGGATTCTGTCCACTAACACTACACTTCCTGTTGATCTCGCCGACCTTGGGGTTAAAGTCTACGAAGACGAGCAGAAAGGTGACACCACTAAATCAAAATCTGATACTGTTCGTGACACTGGATTCAATTCAGTTTATTTATAAAGCACCAAGTCAGGACTCTCAAGGACCTGCACACAGTAAACAACACAGGTCAGTTCATTTTCTCTCTCTCAGTGGTCCACGAGGTGAATGGTGAAGATGCTGTCCAGATGCTCAGCTCGTCACAGGTGGATGAGCTTCTCTACAAAGCTGATGAGGCATCGATGATGTCACAGACCACCCTGCCAAAAGCCAAAGTCCAGGAAGAGCCAGGCCCATCACTGGGAACTGTGATTGGCACCATGCTGGACCTGATGCCAAGGTCCTCATCAGATCCCCCACAGGGCAGCACTCCAGACTGTCCAAAGGGCCCTGTTCTAGACGTCCCACAGGGTCCCACTCTGGACTCTCCGCAGGGCCATTTTTTGGGTCCACTTGTGGCCACAGAGATCACTGGAATGGAGGCAAACGGTGGAGCTGAGCTGAGCGTGGCAGAGCCCAGTGCCGACAACCCAGTCACCATGGTGTTCATGGGATACCAGAATGTGGAGGATGAGGATGAGACCAAGAAAGTTCTGGGGCTGCAGAGGATGGTGAAGGCAGAGCTTGTACTCATTGATGATGTCAATAGAAAGGTTGATTCAACTGCTCTGTCCTCTTCACCGCCCATTTCCACCAAACCTCCCCAGGAAAAAGTGGGAGACAAAGAGGGAGGAACAGTGGAAGTGAAGGAGAAGCAGCCGTGTAAGTGCTGCAGTATCATGTGACCTTCATGTGCTCTTAATTAGACGGTTAACCTGCAGTAATTAACTCCACCTTCTGGCCAAAACCCTGGGGTGTTTCTCCATGTCAAGGCGCCTGGCCTCGCAAGGCCAGGCGCCTTGCTTAAGAGGACACGGCCCTTCCTTGGACAAAGAAAACGAGTAAACGGAAAAGAGTTGCATCACGTGACCGCGGCTTCCACGACGGTCACGTAACGTCATGTGACACGGGAGATAACGTTATATTTTATATGTATTAGTTTCAATATGAATATATAACGAGGCTTTTTCTTGTTAAAGTGTGTTTATGTTTATTAAATAAAAAATATAAGTGAGTTACTACCCGCTAGCCACTGAAGCTGCAACTACTAAGCTACTAACCAACCGTAGATAACTTCTCTGGATCTACAAAAACATTTTAAATTATTTGACTTACTTTTAAACTTGAAAATTGCCCCCGCTGTAGCTGCCGGCTTCTGATCCATCGTCCTTTTGAAAATACTGCGGTGTATTGTGGGTAATTTTTGACCAAGGCTAGGCTACAAGACACCTCCTGTGTATCCTTGCTCAGCTAGCTAAACGGCTAACAAATGGAGAACAGACGCCTCGGTAGAACATGAACACTGGAACCGATTGGAACACGTCTTGGCGGTTCCTGATGACGTATCTCCTAGGCAACTGGGGTGGGGCCAAGACATCCAGGCGAGGCTCCTTGACATTGAGAAACATCCCTCCCTGCCTCTAACATGACATTACTTCCTGTTTCCTTCTCCTATTAGAGTAAGTCACCCCCTACCAGAGTCTTACTACACACACACACACACACACACACACACACACACACACACACATCCAAGGGACTCCGCCTCCTCCAGTCGTCCAGCCTGTCCTGGAGGCTCCACCCGAGGCCTGGCTTCCTCCTGTGGCTCCACCTCCTCTGATGTTTCAGCATGTCTGAGGCTCCGCTGAGGTCCGGCCCCCTCCCGTGGCTCCACCTCTTCTGATGGTTCAGCATGTCTGAGGCTCCTCCCGAGGTCCGGCCCGTCCTGTGGCTCCGGCTCTGCCAGAGTCCAGGTTCTAGTCCCTGCTCTTTTCGTCAACAGCCATCCAGAACTCTGCTGGTTCCTGCCTCCTATCACCAGCTTCTGTGGACTTTGTTTTCCTTTTGATTTGTCTAGTTCCCATTGTTTTAGCTGCCGCTCCTGCGCGCCTCACCCGCCCTGAGGGGTTGTTTTTGGTTGTTTGGTCCCGCCTCCCATGCCCTGTGTTTCCTTGTCTCATGTCTCGTTTTGTCTAGGGTTAGGGTTGTGTGTGTTCTTCAGTCATTCCCTGTTCATGGTTTAGGGTGGTCTAGTTTAGTTGTACTTATGTGTTCTATTTGTGGGTTCTGTTAACTCAGTCATCCATTAGTGTATTCTTTCAGGGTTTGGTTCTTCTGTCTGATGTTTCGGGATATTAAAGTTTTATCAGACTCAGTCCTCTTGTGTCTCTGCATCACCTCCCATCCTCTGTTGGTCCTCCTCATCAGTAATCAGTGCACCTGCTCCCTTTGTCACTTCCTCCTCGGTGTAGTTAAACCCAGCCCAGTTCAGTGTTTCTTGTCGGTTCCTTGTGTTTGTGCTTGTTGCCTGCTCCTGTTCCACACAGTCTATAATAAACACAGAGTTATAACCTACCTGGCTGCCTCCTGGATTTCCTGCACTTGGGTCCTACAACAACCTCCAATTTATGACAGGGTGGACTTCTTATGTGTCTGAAGGTCGTAGACACCCTCAGCAAACGCACGACTGGTCAGAAGATGCTTCCCAGGTGGCTTCTGGTGGTGTTTCATGTCTGATGAGTGGGTGGTGGACAGAGAAAATACTAGATGATCTAAATAGGATGGCTTATGTGCTGCTGACATTTTTCCACTGAAACATCTGGTTGGTTCTCCATAGGATGGTCATTCAGCATGAGCTGTGGGAAAATAGAAAGTGAGTTTGCTTTTAATGAAAGGGCTGTTTATAAAGTTTGACCAACCAGATCTGAGAAACGTGTCCAGGTGTTTACCAGAGTCCTCAGACACTCCCCTTTCTGAGATGCTTGGAAAGCTGATGTAGCGGTGACAAATGGATTATTTATTTGTACGTATGACCAGGAAGATGTGATATTCTATATAAATATAAAATATTACCTTGCTTGATCTTTATTGTAAATATCAGAAGATTCTAGGATTTTTGCTTTATTAAGTAATTATAAACACTTCGTTTTGAATCAGAATAGAGTCCGGTTTATAAAAGTAAGAAATTACTCTATTACAATTGTAACATGATAAGTGAACTAAGCATTTTCTGTGAGTGGATGGAGCTAAATGTGATGAAGGCTATTTGTCAACGTGATGTAGGTCAGAACTTCCGGATCTCGGAGAGCGGCGTCTCCGGATGTAAAAGAAATTGGTTTGCGCTAAACTCTGAAGTTATCTTTCATTAACACATCAGACTCAATCTGTCATGTCTTCTTCACCCGTTTTGAGAGACCCTCTTGGTGGATCCGAAAGTCACAGGGGTCGGCTGACCGCTGGCACCGGAGGGCTGTAGAATACCGTGGTACCGACTCTTCAGTCCAGCGATGTCTCGGGTCACAACAGCTGGATGGAACCGTGCATCTGGAGGACTCTTAAGGAGTCTAATAATAATATCAGCTTTGTTCTGCTGGAGCTGTTTAGCTGTCTCAGCTTTGCAGGTGCAAAAAGGTTTCGACGACGTGTCAAAATCTTTGATGGTTAAAGAGGTTGCGAGAGGTGGCCGGTCTGAAGCTTTCTCTAGAACTAACGGATCACTCGGCATTATCCAGTTTTAAGGTTTTGATGTTATGACTTGCACAGCCAGTCAAAGGCTGACAGCTTGGAAATGTTACCAAGACAACTCAGAAACACGCCTTCTTTGATACCGGATGTTCTAACTGGTTAAAAGGGCAAGTTATGTGTTGGAGTTTAACTTAACCGTACTTGTTATTGTGTGAGCGCAGATGTTATGGACCTGTCGTCTAAACACGCTGAACACATGGCAGGTTCTAGTAGACAAACATAACATAACATCCATTCAGTGTGCACAAATTAATAAAGCATTTCTTTATACTATAATTATTATAAATAGTGATAAACAAATGTTTATTTAATGATTATCTAGCTCAGGGGTCGGCAACCCGTGGCTCTGGAGCCGCATGCGGCTCTTCCATCCATCTGATGCGGCTCTCTGTGCTTGTAAAATAATGAATGGATATTTAAATAAAATGCTTTATATTTTACTGCATTAATTTTACATCTGTAAGCTAATTCTAAATGTAAAGATTGTTTGCATAAACCTGAACAGGTCCAACCCAGTCTTACTGTGAGACCGGGTTGACGCGTCACGCTTGTGCGTAATCATAGGCGCTTCCTGAGCTGACGAGGATGTGAGATTCTGGGACTCTCCTCAGACGCCACATTGGAGACAGGAACAAGCGCTATTCAGCCAAAGTTTTATAATCAGGGAACATTTTCTAAGTGACAAGTCTCTCTGAGCGACCGGGTTTGGAAAACACTCGCTTCAGTCGGAGGAATCTTCCTGCATGCGCTCTGGTTCTGCGACTCGCTCCAAGCCCCTCTCCACATCTTCAGCTAGCTGTGTACCTTATGTACACGCTGACAGCGAGCTGCGCTGAGCAGTGTCCAGCTCAGATGTTCAGATGGGAATCCTTTCTTGAGTGATTTAGCTACATCTGCGATGTGCGTAGAATAAAGTGTCAGTTCGTCTGCATGCGTCGGGGTAATTCTTTCTATTCTTTCTCCGTCAAAATAAACGGTCAAATACGGGAACTGTCCGGTCAGCACAAGCCCTGCTTTTAACTGTTCTGTTTTCTTGTGAAAATTGTTGCAAATAGATACAATTTAACTTGATTAACACCAGAGCCAGTGCGCCGTTATCTCCGTCACTGTAAATGAGGGAAAAGCAAATTGATCGGATCCTTTTCTGACCTTCCCCACCTACAAAGTTTAATTACAACAATCAAACTTGACAGAGCCTGGATTTGTATTCTGAACAGTCTAAACATGTTTTAAAAAGAAACGTATGACAAAAGTGGCACCTGCTCAGTAAAACCACCAACAGGGTGAAACATATCTAAATATTGTAGCAGAGACGGGCTACAACTTCTGGATCCACTTTATATAAATCGTTTTATTGATTATCGTCTTATGAAAGATAACTTTGACGTACACGAGTGACCGGTACTGGCTGCTGTCACCTGTTGTGAGCAGCGCTCTGCTGTCTGAGGGTAGGCCCCGCCCACAACACCACGGCTACTGTGGCTCCCAGTGTTTTCTTTTCTGTGGGAAACGGGTAATAATGGCTCTTTGATGGGAACAGGTTGCCGACCCCTGATCTAGATTATGAGTCATGGAAGAAGTTCATATTGATTTAGAAATTCATTCTGGATTTTAGCAACTGATTGGAGCTGGAGTTTTTCCTTCTGTGGAGGCAGACAGATGGGAACTTGGGAAAGAAAGTTATTGTTTATCTTTCAGACTTGCAGAGTCTGTGAGTCCCAGGTGGTATGAAGGCAGGCTCATTTAAAGGCAACACATGCAGTGTTGTGTCTCCTATCTGACCAGATGTTGAATAGATGTTGGAAGGTCAGGCTGTACCTAAACTGACTATTGCTGGACAGTACAGAACCCCCCTTTCCAAGGGCACGGGGTCTTGGCAGAAACCACAGGTCGTTGGAACAAGTCAGAGGCCCTAGGGACTCAGTCAAGGAAGCACAGGTTAGTTTCCAGGCAAAGACCCCTGGAGTGAGGAAAGCAAACCCCCACACCAGAGAATAGTCAATGTAGCTCATCAAACTTAAAAAAAAATTAATCCGCTTATTAGGATCCTCAGGAAAGTAAGCAGATGATCAGGGACCAGTCCAGGCCCCAGGCGAACCGCAGAGCTCCAGCAAGCATGGCAGGAACCACAGGACGTCCAGACCCACACGAACCAGACCCTCAGGCAGCCGAATCAGGTGACGGTGTAGAGAGATCCTCCCAGGAAGCGACGATCACAGGCGAACCCAGGGGAGGAGAAAAGCAGACGCAGGGCACTTCAATGTAGACACACATAGATTGTGTCTGGTGCAAAATTATAAAATTAAAAAAACCTAGCACCATATGTGCCTATATGTGCTATGTGAAGCAAATTATGTGCACGGAGTTCAGGTGAGAGAAATGGATGTGGTAAACTATGTGTACTGGAAAAGTGTTGCAAAAAGAACAAAATTAACATAACCCTATAATATATGTAAGGGAAAATCAACACTTGGAGTACAAATGTAATCAAAACAGAAGGGCAAAATCTGTAGCCCATAACTGGTAAAAATCTAAATAAAATGGATGATAATAGAAAAGCTCCTTGAACCGTCACCTTATCCTGGTGGAGGAGTTTGAGTGCCCTAATGACCCTAGGAGCTGTTGTCTGGGGCACTTTGTGCCCCTGGTAGGATCTCCCATGACAAATTGGTCTTTGGTGAAGGGTGAGACAAAGAACGGTTCAAAAGATCTTTCATGGATATACAATCAAAGAGTTGGAGTACCCGGCCTGGAGGGTTACCGGGGTCCCACCCTGGAGCCAGGCCTGGGGTTGGGGCCCGTGAGCGAGCGCCTGGTGGCCGGGCTTTCGTCCATGGGGCCGGCCAGACCCAGCCCGAACCGGATACATGGGCTCATCCAACTGTGGACCCACCACCCGTAGGAGGAACATGAAGGGTCCGGTGCAGTGTGGATCGAGTGGCAGACCGAGGCGGGAGCCTTGGCGGTCCGATCCCCGGACAAGGAAACTGGTTTTTGGGACATGGAACGTCACCTCGCTGGCGGTGAAGGAGCAGGAGCTTGTGGCAGAGGTTGGGCGGTACCGGCTAGATATAGTCGGACTCACCTCAACACATAGCATTGGCTCTGGAACCCAAGTCCTTGAGAGGAGTTGGACACTCTCCTTTGCTGGAGTTGCTCCGGGTGTAAGGCGGAGGGCTGGGGTTGGCTTTTTGTTAGTCCCGAGACTCTCTACCTGTGTGTTGGGGTTTACCCCGGGGGACAAGAGGGTAGCTTCCCTGCGCCTTTGGGTCAGGGAACGGGTCCTGACTGTTGTCTGTGCTTATGGGCCAAATATCAGTTCAGAGTATCCACCCTTTTTGGAGTCCCTGGGACGAGTGCTAGATAGTGCTCCATCAGGGGACTCCATTGTGCTTCTGGGGGACTTCAGTACTCATGTGGGCAATGACAGCTTGACCTGGAGGGGTGTGATTGGGAGGAACGGCCCGCCTGATCGGACCTCGAGTGGTGTTTTGTTATTGGACTTCTGTGCAAGCCGCAGTTTGGCCATAACGAACACCATGTTCGAACATAAGGATGCCCATCGGTACACTTGGTACCATGGCAGCCTAGGTCACAGGTCGATGATAGACTTTGTAGTCGTATCATCTGACCTGCGGCCGTATGTTATGGACATCTGGGTGAAGAGAGGAGTGGAGCTGTCAACTGATCACGACCTGGTGGTGAGTTGGATCAGATGGCAGGGGAAGATGCCGCATAGACCTGGCAGACCCAAACGCATAGTGAGGGTCTGCTGGGAACGCCTGGCAGAAGAGCCTGTCAAGACGGTCTTCAACTCCCACCTCCGACAGAGCTTTGACCACGTCCCGAGAGCAGTGGGGGACATGGACTCAGAGTGGGCCTTGTTCCACTCTGCAATTGTTGGGGCGGCTGTTGCTAGCTGTGGTCGCAAGGTGGCTGGTGCCAGTCGTGGGGGCAACCCCCATAACTGCTGGTGGACACCAGCGGTTCGGGGATCTGTCAGGCTGAAGAAGGAGGCCTACAGGGCGTGGCTGGTCTGTGGGTCTCCGGAGGCAGCAGACAGGTACCGGATAGCCAAGCGGGGTGCAGCAGTGGCAGTTGCCGAGGCAAAATCTTGAGCGTGGGAGGAGTTTGGTGAGGCCATGGAGAAAGACTTTCGATCGGCTCCAAAGAGGTTCTGGCAAACTGTCCGGCGCCTCAGGAGAGGAAGGCAGCAACTCGCTCTCACTGTTTACAGTGAGGATGGGGAACTGCTGACGTCAACTGGGGCTATAGTCAGATGGTGGAAGGAATACTTTGAGGATCTCCTCAATCCCACCTATGTGCATTCCGAGAAGGAACCAGAGCCGGGAGACCTGGGGATGGACTGTCCAATCTCGGGGGCAGAAGTTGCTGAGGTAGTCAAACAACTACACAGCAGCGGAGCCCCGGGGGTGGATGAGATTCGTCCTGGGTATCTCAAGGCTATGGATGTTGTAGGGCTGTCGTGGTTGACATGTCTCTGCAACATTGCGTGGTCATCGGGGGCAGTTCCTGTGGAGTGGCAGACCGGGGTGGTAGTCCCCATCTTTAAGAAGGGTGACCTGAGGGTGTGTTCCAACTATAGGGGGATCACACTCCTTAGCCTCCCTGGAAAGGTCTACTCCAAGGTACTGGAGAGGAGGGTCCGATCGATAGTTGAATCTCAGATTGAGGAGGAGCAATGTGGTTTTCGTCCTGGCCGTGGAACTGTGGACCAGCTCTATACCCTTGCAAGGGTGATGGAGGGGGCATGGGAGTTTGCCCAACCAATCCATCATACATCAGTGATCTGATTGTTCCATACGTTCCTAACCGAGCACTTCGCTCTCAGACTGCAGGTCTACTGGTGGTTCCCAGAATATCTAAAATTAGGATGGGAGGCAGATCTTTTAGTTATCAGGCTCCTCTCCTGTGGAACCAGCTCCCAGCTTTAGTCCGTGAGGCAGACACCTTGTCTACTTTTAAGAAAAGGCTTAAAACATTTTTATTTGATAGGGCCTATGGTTAAAATCTGATGTTAGCCTAAATCTGGACAAGTGGGGGAGTAGAGGGAGGTGGAGTGTACAGTCGGTAAAGACGGCTCTCCCTTGCCCTGACTCTGCCTCCAACATGCCTCCATCTAAATAGGATAGATTATCCACAGTTATCTCTGTAGTTATGCTGCTATAGGCTTAGACTGCTGGAGGACACACTGACCACTTTTCACACTCTACTACTTTCTTCTACAATCTGCTCTTTAACTGTATTATTTTCTGCAATTTCAGCTGTTAACTTTATTTTCTCTCTAAGTGTTTTTCTCCCCAGAAGAAGCTACAACAATGTTCTGCTGAGCTGTGGTGGCCTCATGGAGGGGGCCATCGTCTAGCACACTGCTGCTAACCACTAAAACATTCTCCCTCTCCTGATAATAACTTTTTGCTTTCCTTGACGTTGGATGTGCTACTACTAGTTTACCCGTTTAATTATAGATTCACTAGGATAAATACAATAAAGTTTATCTCTCACCTAATAGAATATTTACTAAGACATCACAATGTAACCATAGACACATTAGTGTGTGTGTGTGTGTGTGTGTGTGTGTGTGTGTGTGTGTGTGTGTGTGTGTGTGTGTGTGTGTGTGTGTGTGTGTGTGTGTGTGTGTGTGTGTGTGTGTGTGTGTGTGTGTGTGTGTGTGTGTGTGTGTGTTCTCCATCCCCAGTGAGTCGTGGAGGATGGCTGCTTATACTGAGCCGGGATTCTCTGGAGGTTTCTTCCTGTTAAAAGGGAGTTTTCCTCTCCACTGTCGCTGCATGCTTGCTTAGTATGAGGATTGCTGTATAGTCACTGACACTAGTCACTGACTTGATGCAATTTGCTGGGTTCCTTATATAGGAAACATTATTTCTGATTGGCTTAATGAACTGACCTGAATTGGAATGTTTATTATGTGAAGCGCCTTGAGACGACTCTTGTCGTGATTTGGCGCTTTATAAATAAACTTGAATTGAATTGAATTGTTTTGTTAATTTGGAGAAGGCTTATGACCGTGTCCCCAGGGGCACCCTGTGGGGGACGCTCCAGGAGTATGGGGTGGTTGGCTTTCTGTTAAGGGCCATTCAGTCCCTTTACCAGAGGAGCGTGAGTTTGGTCCGCATAGCCGGTAGTAAGTCGGACCTGTTCCCGGTGAGGGTTGGACTCCGCCAGGGCTGCCCTTTGTCACCGGTTCTGTTCATCACTTTTATGGACAGAATTTCTAGGCGCAGCCGTGGTGTGGAGTGTGTCGAGTTTGGTGGCAGGAGAATCTCGTCTCTGCTTTTTGCGGATGATGTGGTCCTCCTAGCTTCATCCAGCTCTGACCTTCAGCTCTTGCTGGGTAGGTTCGCGGCCGAGTGTGAAGCGACTGGGATGAGGATCAGCACCTCCAAATCTGAGACCACGGTTCTCGACCAGAAAAGGGTGGCTTGCCAACTCTGGGTCGGGGGAGAGGTCCTACCTCAAGTGGAGGAGTTTAAGTATCTCGGGGTCTTGTTCACGAGTGAGGGTAGGAGGGATCGGGAGATCGACAGGCGGATTAGTTCGGCGTCTGCAGTGATGCGGACGCTGAGCCGATCTGTCGTGGGGAAGAGGGAGCTGAGCCAGAAAGCCAGGCTCTCGATTTACCGGTCGATCTACGTCCCAATCCTCACCTATGGTCATGAGCTTTGGGTAATGACCAAAAGAACGAGATCGCGGATACAAGCGGCCGAAATGAGTTTCCTCCGTAGGGTGGCCGGGCTCAGCCTTAGAGATAGGATGAGGAGCTCGGACATTCGGGAGGGACTCGGAGTAGAACCGCTGCTCCTCCGGATCGAAAGGAGTCAGTTGAGGTGGTTTGGGCATCTGGTCAGGATGCCTCCTGGACGCCTCCCCGGGGAGGTGTTTCGGGCATGTCCTGCCGGCAGAAGGCCACCGGGTCGACCCAGGACACGTTGGAGAGGTTACATCTCCAATCTGGTCCGGGAACGCCTTGGGGTCCTGCCGGAGGAGCTGGTGGAGGTGGCCGGGGAGAGGACGGTCTGGAGCTCCCTAGTTGGGATGCTGCCCCCGCAACCCAGACCCGGATAAGCGGAGGAAGACGACGACGACGGCCTCCAGTAACCCTTCGCTCTAGTACTCAAAACCACTGAGTTACGGGAACCTACAAGGTCCAGAGTCAACACCCCCCCTGCTGGTTTCTTCAGACTTGTCTGTGGAAAAGAAAACACAGCATGCAGATTGTCGTTAAGGCTCTACAAACCCTGCTCACTAGTGAAAGCCACAGTGCCACCAAAGTGGCAGCAGTAGCTCAACAGGTTGAGCGGGTTGTCCAGTAATCGGAAGGTTGCAGGTTCGATCCCGGCTCCGGACAGAGAATTCTGCTGTTGTGTCCTAGGGCAAGACACTTAACCCACCTTGCCTGCTGGTGGTGGTTGGAGGGACCGGTGGCGCCTGTGCTCGGCAGCCAGTCTCATCTCCACCAGTGTGTGAATGTGTGTGTGAATGGATGAATGATACACTGTAGTGTAAAGCACTTTGGAGTCCTTACTCTGAGAGGCGCTATACAAGTGCGGGTCATTTATCGTTTATCATTTAACTGGCTGAAACAGCAGGTGATGGTTAGACATCAAAAGATCTGGGAGTCCTCAGAGTGAGACACGTATTAGAGGAGGCTGCGGAGTAAGCACAGCCACGTTTAGGATCAGACACACACATGTGACTAGCAAGAGAAACATTGTCTGTCCTGAAGACTGAAACCAAGAATGATTTAGGCTATAGACAGGTGCAGGTGCAACCTTACGAGGGTCCGGAGCAGATGTGCTGTCTGGAGGGCCCCCGGTCGACACACAGGTGTGATCAGAGAGATCACGGTCAGCCAGTAGAGGTAGAGGGTGACATCCGACCCCCCCTTTGGTAGGTAAGACACCCACCTGAGTTTAAGAGGTCATCAGCGCCAGCTGTAATGGAGTAAGGTCAGTGATGGCATCAGCCCCCCCTTTTGGTAGGTGGTGTTCCCACCGCAAAGTACTGGGCTTCAGCTGGAGTCTCAGTGCCACCATCAACTCTCCCTGCGGCAGGTGGCGTCCCCACTGCAGGGTATGGAGTCTCAGGCGGAGTGTCGCTGCAAGCGTCAGCCTCCCCTGGGTCAGGTGGTTTCCCCAACTCAGGTAGGAGTGGTTCTGCTGCAGGGACCACACAGGCTCTGTGGACATCAATGATCTTAGAGGTACAGGATTCCCTGGTCAGTCCGGCACCGTTGTGGTCAACAACACCTAAAGGAGGAATGGCACGAACACAAAAGAGAGCACGCAGCTCAGGAACGGAGTCAAACTCCAGAGAAGGATGTAGATGAGCTTTTGGATCAGAAAGGTGCAAGATCATTCTGCTGATAGCAGGGTCCTGGAACTGAAGACTGACAAGGTCATTTACAGAAAAGGCCAGTTGAACAGACAAAATCCCATCAGATGGTTGAAAGATGGATGCATCATCAAAGGGCCACAAGGGTTTGAGTGACCCTGATGTGCCCACATCTTTACCTTGAGTGGCAAGAGGGTCTGTCAAGTTGTTGAGATGACCGTTAAGGAAGTTCACTGGCGGAAGTCGATTTTCAAAGCTGAGTTTCTGGCCACCAATGTAGCTGGAAAGAGAGAGATTACTGCAATCAGGATATTTTAACACAAGTTGTTGTTTGTCTCGCTCGACTACAGTGGTAGTGTAGTGAGCGTCCACTCTTGTGGTCCGTAGAATACGCTGCTTTTTCAGGGTGATTGAGGCTGCGGTGAGTTTTATTGTACAGACCCTGGTTCCTTTTTTGTAGGATTCTTTTTCTATTTTAAGGTGGAATGGAGAATATTACGTAACCCTACTTGGTCCAGAGTCAACATGATCTGAGGGCCTCTCATTCTGACCTCAAGTTTGCTCCTAATTCTGGTCACACAATAGTCACCTCTGGTAAACTGGTTAATAACCTTTCGCAGGAAAGGTCAGGTCCGTACCTGACAACTAAACCACCCTCTCCGGTCGTGTATCTGATCAAGATCACCAAACGAACAAAGTTTCCATCTATTTATGGGTCCAAAAGAACAAAATCAAACCTCACAAAGATCCCACTAATTTGGATGTTATTACAACCAATATAGCTGACTACCCAACTCGAATCGTGCCACAAGGGGGGTGAACTTCCGTCCGCTCTCGCTGGGTTCTCTGATTCAGGTCACATAAGTCCTGTTGAGTGTGTGTGTGTGTGTGTGTGTGTGTGTGTGTGTGTGTGTGTGTGTGTGTGTGTGTGTGTGTGTGTGTGTGTGTGTGTGTGTGTGTGTGTGTGTGTGTGTGTGAATGAATTTCATGTCTAGACATATCATGCAGACTGGGTAGATCTTGGCTGTGGTTTTTCATAATCATGTGATTTAAGCTCATAACAGTTTGAAGTGAGTAACTCCACTAACTGTTATGTTGATCTAAATTCAATTTTTCTTTATTTTTTAAATTTTAGTGATTTTGAGAACTTTTGAAGTTTAATCTTTTGATAACTGATTTCAGTTCATTTAGTTATTCACTAATCCTGATTCCTTATGAGTACATTCACGTTTAGGTTGATTACTAACTTCACTGATTTACATTTTTAGTGCTCTTTGACATTCACATATCTATCTTTTTATAGAATTTTACTACAGTAATTAAGTGACAACTTTATAATTAACTTTGTTAATTTACCTCAATGGGCTACAACCATTTTCGCCCTTCATTTTGATAAAACTTTTACTTAGTGCAGTGATTTCTCCCATACGCAGTATAGGGTTTTATTACTTTGTTCTGTTTGCACCACTTTTTCCAGTACACGTAGCGTTCACTTGAAAGCTAATTCACATAATTGCTACACATAGTACATGCAGGTACTCACAGTGCCAGGTTTATTTTTGTTTCTTTGATTTGCATCAGACGCAATCTTCGTGTGTCTACCCTCACGTGCTTGTGTCTGCTCCTCTCCTGAGCTTCGCCATTGGTCTTTGCTACCTGGGGGACCTCTATGCTTCGCTGCCTGATGCTGATGCTGCCTGGAGCTCCGGTTCGTGGGTCTGGACATCCTGATCCTGCTGCGCTGATGGGTCTCCTAAAAGTCACCTGGGACCTGATCCTGCCTGCTGGTCGTCCTTCTACATCCTGCTCTGTGCAGTGTGGGAACACAGAGCTCCTTTATCCTTTTGCAATCCACCTTTGGGATTACTAATTCATAACGATCAATTGCTGTTGAAATAGCTACCTTCACAAGGATATACAAATACGATGATCTACAAATTGTTGACTTAACCAACTTCCTCAGGATATGATCCTGACTATTCACCGGCATGGGGAATGCTTCCTCACTCCTTTTGCCTTCATCTGGAACATTGAGTCTGCCTTTGCTAAAAGGAGTCCTTCATGCCTTCTGAATGTTCAACGTCAGGTGGTTTCTGTGACCACCACTGACCATGGGGGGTCTGTAGCGACATGAATGGCCTCATTTGTGACCCAAAGGTCACACTTCCTCAGCTGGGTCAAGCTGTCCTGGCTGTACTTCTATCTACAGATTATCCATCACAGGAGACTGAATGTCGGTCCACCACCCCTTTAATCTGACTGCTGTTCCATCCGCAAGAAGAAGGACACTTCAAGATTTAAAAGAATCATTTTTAATAAACTCTTTTCACTGTCTACTACAAGGTTCATAAATAATCATCAAGGCTCATTATAAATGTATTTAATTACTGAAATGAATTATTATTCTCTGGTTAATAATTATTATTATTTATGATAATCAGTAATGTTTAACAGTGACAAGAAGATCACGTGCACTTATACACACCATGCAGGACACAGTAATCAGGTTAAGGTTAACTGCACTCACATGTCTTTGTTCCATAACACCAGAGCTTTCTGTCTCTGGGAGGGCGTGTTCCGAGGTATGTTAAGTCCCACCCTCTAACATGTCAAAATCTAATTCGTTAGAATAAGATTACCGGCCGTCTCTTAAAACCTAACTCCTCAGTTCAAGTTCAGTTCTTGAGCTCACCAAATTCTCTCCGTGGCTCGAGAGTCCAGAGAATCGGCCGTTCCAAACCTCTACTAAAGCTTTTCTGTCATGCCGATAGAATTGCTTCAACAGAAACACCATCTGCAACAAGCTGATGCAAAACTCCTTCAGAGTTAATTTTAAGACGCAATACCATCCACCTGTGTGCCTGCGGCAACTCTAGGACCAGAGAGTCTGTACCACTGGTCTACCCTACCGGACCGGGTTCCCAGAGGCTGACAACAACCTCCCTTGACCTCCGGATCTGAACTGAGGGTCGTCTGAACGGTGAGGTAGAACACAAGATTGCGTCTGAATGCCACTTTTATTAAGAAATAATTTAGCTTAACTGCAAACCAAATTCTTTCACCCAGAACTCGTTTTGGATATATATATATATATATATATATATATATATATATATATATATATATATATATATATATATATATATATATATATATATGTATATATCAACTTAAAACTTAAACCATCCTGACAAGGACTCTAACCATTCCAACTATTATTCAACTGGGACGCTCAGTCCACGGACAAGCCCTTTGAAGAAAAACACCTGGTTGCCTCGGCTTCTGCCATAGTTAGAGCTGCATAAATTGGTACTACATGTTCATTTTTCCTCATTCACAGAAAGTCGTGTGCAACCTGAAGCTTTGCATTAATCTATGTTTCAAGAAACTCTACTGATGTTTTCTGTATATTATATGGTTTTGCTAACCCTTCCCAATCTCTTTACAGGAACTGCTATAAATAGTAGATTTGTTGCATCACAGCAAATTCACTTCAGTATGTATGAAATAGCTCTTCTTGAGTTTATAATGGTATGGATTTAGCTGATTTCCATTATCTCACTTGTATCTCTGTACACTGCTGTTTGATCATCTTAGGTGGTTCTTGCTGTGTTGTATCTCTAATCCCATGCTGTAGTTCCTTTTTAAAACACAGAGCAGTTTTGTTTACCTGTTTTCTCGCTACGTTTCGTAGTGGGTGTTATTTTACTCCAACAATCAGAACGGCTGCGTGCATGCACGTCTATCGGAATGATGATCGGACTAAGCCACCTCTCTCAATCGGATTGAATTTTCATTCCGATCGGGCTGAATCGGATCAGAACTTTCCGATTGACATGTTTACATGCAAAATTTTTGATAAATAAAATGATAAATGACCCGCACCTGCATAGCACCTCTCAGAGTAAGGACTCCAAAGCGCTTTACACTACAGTGTATCATTCATCCATTCACACACTGATGGTGATGAGCTACAATGTAGCCACAGCTTCCCTGGGGCACACTTTTGATCTGATTGGGTGTTCAATCAGATGAATTGTGTCCATGTAAATGTGTCTACTGTGCTCTAATTAAATTGGGTTTTATAGCTCAACATCAGACAACTTCAGTTCCCTTTGAACAACAATATGCTTCACTATACATTAAACATCCATACATGTGATGTATGGAAGTTTGTGTTCAGGCACCTGTAGTGCAGGGTTGACGCAATGACGTCAGGAGAGCACGAGAGCAGTTCGAGAGGATGAGACTTGTCTGTAAATGGTAAATGGTAAATGGCCTGTATTTGATATAGCGCCTTCTAGAGTCCTGGAACCCCCCAAGGCGCTTTACAACACAATCAGTCATTCACCCATTCACACACACATTCACACACTGGTGGGGATGAGCTACAATGTAGCCACAGCTGCCCTGGGGCGCACTGACAGAGGCGAGGCTGCCGAGCACAGGCGCCACCAGTCCCTCCGACCACCACCAGCAGGCAACGTGGGTTAAGTGTCTTGCCCAAGGACACAACGACAGCGACAGACTGAGCGGGACTCGAACCTGCAACCTTCCGATTACGGGGCGAGCACTTAACTCCTGTGCCACCATCGCCCCAAGATGTAAGATGCACAAGGTTGGTAAATAAAATGGCTGTTTCACAAAGTTATTGCTCGTCCTGCATCATCGATAGTACAACATAAACGGGTTTGTTTACGCTGCCGTTACTCACTTAGCCTGGCGGGTGACCAAGCAAAGCCTGGGGGAAGCCCTGATAAAGCATTTGCGGTCCTGGCTAGCATCGGCTAGCACTTTGGCTAAGGTAGCTATCGATCTAACGTCTGGTTAATCCTAACTTACAAAGTATCATTTGGCTTTACTTAAAGATTTTAACTCAGGGTTTCGAAGAAAATATCAAATAAATGATCAATACTCACTTTGATCCACAGTACACAGGAGAAATATTAATGTGGCTGACAGGTGGTGCTACACAGACTCATGTGGGGAAAAACGTAAAGTCACGGGGTCTACGTCACTTCCGCTTCTGGGTCACAAACTGTCATTCAGGAAAACACGTGTTTCTCAATGCCAAGAAACCTCGCCTTGATGTCTTGGCCCTGCCCCGGTTGCCTAGGAGATACGTCATCAGGAGCCGCCAAGGCATGTTCCAATGTTCATGTTCTACCAAGGCATGTGTTCTCTGTTTGTTAGCCATTTAGCTAGATGAGCGAGGATGCACGGGAGGTGTCTTGTAGCCTAGCCTTGGTCAAAAATTACCCAGAATACAGTGCAGTATTTTCAAAAGGACGGCGGATCAGAAGCCGGCAGCTACTTCGGGGGCAAATTTTAAGTTTAAAAGTAAGTCAGCTAATTTAAAATGGTTTTTTTATTTAGATCCAAAGAAGTTATCTATGGTTGGTTAATTGCTTAGTATTTGCAGCTTTGGTGGATAGTAACTTGCTTACATGTTTAATTTAACAAATATATACACAATTGTAAAAGTAAAAGGCTCGTTAGATATTTATATTGAAACTAATACGTATAATGTATAACGTTATCTCCTACGTTACATGACCGCCGTGGAAGCCACGGTCACGCGATGCAAGTCTGTTCCATTTAACCGTTTTCTTTCACCAAGGAAGGACCGTGTCCTCGTAAGCAAGCCGCCTGGCTTTGTAAGACATTGCCTTGCAGTGCCAGGCACCTTGGCAGTGAGAAACACCCACTGTCCACTGGGAGAGGACTTCTCTGAAGTCCCACCCACCCAAGAGGGTTGGGTCAAAACCTCAGGCAGTGCAAAGGAGAAATCCAGGAAGTGAAACTGCAAATCTGAGCAGTGAGAATAAAACAAAGGAAAATGAAAACAAAAATACATAGAGTCAAACAAAAAAGGACATTACTCATTTTAATAAGTTGATTCCAATAATAAGTTTTACTTTTGAAATGATTTTTTGCAATATATATATTCTCTCAAATTCTAAATTTTTGTTTGATCTTCAAAATGTTCAAAATGTTTTTTCTTGATCCTATTGGCACAAATCTAATCCCATAACCGGGGCCTTCCTTGGACATCCTACGATTCCAAATGACGTACCAGGACTCCAGCGTCAGGAGCCGCCAGGCCAAAAGGTGGCGGTAATTCACCTCATTTTGTTGCATTCCGCCATCGAACAGGAAGAAGTCTCGCGAGACTTGCTTGCTACCTTTGTGTGTGGTGTGTCGTCTGAACGTGCAGATTCTAATTTCGTGTCCCGAACTCTCCAGGCTCGGTACCGGACACGCACCAGAGCACCCCGACCCCAGACCGGCACACCTAAGTCGCTTCGACAGGTAAGACCGGCTACGTCAGCAAGCTTTGTTTTAGCTCCCGCCATGAGCCTCGAAGCGCGCCATGTTGAGCTCCTCGTGCTCGCCCACCCATGTCAGATACGATTCGGTTCCCTCTTGTCCGTTTAAACGGTACCGGCTTGAATAGAATCGGATCTGCTGCTGGTAACGGTCCAGGTTCCATCAGGATCCGGAACCAGGCAGCTGGGCCTGCTGCTGGTACCGGTCCAGAGGGATTGGTACTGAAACGGCACACAGGTGAAGCCCAAAGGCTTTCCGTTTAATTATGTTGGTCTAAGGTTCGGTCTGGAAGCCCAGTAGCACTCCTGCCGGTACCAGTTGTCAAGTGCGTAGGAACGAGTTCAGTGTTGGGAGGGGACGCAGCAGGGGCGTGGGAAGCATAAAGGATGTGGGGGGCACGCGGTGGTGGGTTGTTGCACCTATTTTACCCACAGGAGTAACACCTTAACAACTTGTTCACTACTGGGGTCGGGCGGTGGGCGGAGCCGTTCAGGAGGCGGTTTGTTTGTTTGTTTGTTTGTTTGCCTGTGAGTTAGTTTGTTCATGACAGATATTTTACAGGTTGTTTATAGATTAAAACCCTCATTTTCAAGGGAGTCCTGGCCCAGAGGCAGCAACAGTTACTAAGTTACAGTTACACAGCCCTGTTGTGTACTAGATTACAGAAGACCGTTACAACCCAGAGAAGCATCTCGAGGTTCTCAGTCTGGTTTTAAATGTATTCAAGGAGATAAACTGGGTTAGTTTGCAGTGTTCCTGCAGCCTGGTCAGGGGTGGACCGTTAAAGCGCCCGAGCGCCAATGGCGCTAAATTTTCTCGTCGGGCGGTAAATACTTGACGACTTACCGCCCGGGTGGCGCCCAAGCCTTATTTGTCATTTACACACCGGCTTTCACCTGCATCATGGCCCCGCCCTGTAGGAAGCCGCCGTTTTCGTTTCGCGCGCGTGAACCTGCGCGCCTCTAGCCACGTTCTGCACTTGTACGATTCGTGCACGTACTGCACATTCTAGTTCTAGTCACGTGAACTATAAGTTCACTATTAAAGACGAAGTGGAACCACGCTAGAAACACACAAGCACGCAGGAAGATCGCGCCACCACAGGGATGGGATTTCTTGATGAAATCTCCGGCAAAACGCTTTAAAACTGGTGAGGAGAAGCGAGACAGTTCGAAACGGTATGAAGCAGAGAAGCGTGTGCGTAGGAGGAACGATTCTTGGCGGTTTAAAGAAGACGGGAGGCGCAGAGAATGGCCGTGTTCGAGTTGAGCAGCGCATCGCCTGGAAAACAGGCGAGAGAAGACGGAAGCAGCGGGGGGAGTGGCTGAAAGCCGGCGTTTCGCCGGGGACACACCGGCCGCGGAAGCGCCCGAAGCGCCGAGAAGCGAATTGCTCACGAAATTCGGCCGTTGCTCGCCGCTCCTCAGTTCAGATCAGACGCGCCCCATTTGAGGCGCGCCTCGGCTCAGCTGTAGTTTTTCTTTTAACTACCTGTCCTCCATTTCCTCTCTCTTTTCTCAGCTCTTTTCCTCTACGTGTGTGTGTGTGTGTGAGAGAGAGAGAGAGAGAGAGAGAGAGAGAGAGAGAGAGAGAGAGAGAGAGAGAGAGAGAGAGAGAGAGAGAGAGAGAGAGAGAGATAGAGAGAGACTGTGGTGTGAACCAGTTGTTTCTGCCAGTTGAATCTCTTGGATGTCCCTACATGTGTAGCTCGGGGGTGACGATGGCTGAAGATATCGCGTCAGCGTTCACATTTGTTTAATTTTCAATTTTAATTCTGGTGCCTGTTAGCAGCTGAAACACATCCTCACGTGCTTGTGGATATCATATATTGTATATGAAGACCTGACTGTAATAATTAAAGGTTATCAGCTGTAGGTTTAGTGTGCTCATAGGAAACGTGACAAAAGAAAACAAAACACATTTCTCTTTATGGCCTATATGTGATTTATAGAATACATGTGAACAACTAACATTTCATGTTCTACCACCGAATGTTTGGATCAAAATATGAACCAATCAGATCTTAGATCAGGTGAGAGCCAGGCGTTTCCCGTCATCCTCTAGGTTTAGCAGCCGAGGGAGAGCAACTGCAGCGCCTTGCTCCAAAATCTGCAGCCGCCTTGATCTCACGAGTTTATCGTTGCCTACGTATGCATGACGTCAGAGCAAGTCGGCGTCAATTCGGACACGAATCTAACCGGCATGCACCGCTCGCCGTTCACCGCTGGTCTAGTCTGCACAGAACTGGCTCATCTGGAACACAGCCGATGGCTCGAGTACAGCAAAGCGGAGTTGGTGATGTACTGCGTTGTATGCCGGAAGTATGCGACGACAAAATCGTGTTTTGTTGAGGGAACAAACAAATTCAAACTTGAATACGTTATTATGTTTGTGAATGTGTACAAAATAAAGGTTTATTACATTTAAAACAGTTCTGTTATTATTTTGACTCGTTTTGGCAGCTGACCAGTGGGGCCGGTAAATATTCAGAGTTACCGGCCCGGCTGGCTGGTTGGTTTTGAAGTGAATGTCCACCCCTGCTGCTCCATGCAGAAGGAGCAGAGGGAACCAAAGCCCTCCAGCCCGGTTCGGTGTGAGGAAACAGACCACAGTAACAGCTGATGGTTGTACGCAGACTGTGAGAAGTTACACTTCTCTGTGAGATTAAGTTACAGATGTAGGAGGTAGTCATCCAAGCATGGCGAATAAATGAAGGTGTACCAATGTCCCCGGGTTAGGGTCATCCCACTGGAGAAGAAGAAGAAGAAGAAGAAGATATCATTTCTAAAGCGCCTCTCAAGATAAAAACCACAAGGCGCTTCACAAAAACAAAAAATGTAAAAATATAAAAAGCATTTAGAATTTTTTTTTAAATATATTTAAAAAGAGCAAAAAATAGACAATTGTGATTAAAACATGTAAAGAGAGAGAGAGAGTGAACAGGAAAGAGGGAAACCAGTGGATCCTGAGGAAGGTGGGATAGGTGGGGAGAGCAGAATAAAGAGAGAGAGGTGAAGAAGGTCATACAAAAGCCAGCTTGAACAGGTGAGTCTTCAGCTGCTTTTTAAAGGAGACCCCTGAGTCCACTGATCTCAGGCTCAGGGGGATATACTATAATATTATAATTATTATAAGTAGCAATAAACTGTATTAGCAGCAAAACAAACTGCATGCATGCAGTTTCTCAGTGACTTTAAAACATCACCTCCACCATGAAACTTTTTCTGATGCTCCAAATACAGAAAAACATCCCTTACCAGGGTCTTTTAATAAATAAAAAGATCAGAAAATAAGTTTAAATGTTAAATAATAGTTAACATCACTTAAATGCAACAGCAAATTCTCTCATTGCTACTGAGCATTTTCTCCACTTATGTGGTTCTGATATAAAGCTGTTGCTGTAACTGGGAAGTGAACTGTGCTGGGCCAAGCTAGGAGAATATTAAGATTTTCTGAGAGAAAAACAATCGTCTACCTTTCAGAAGAGGAACTGGCAAAAAAACTACACGGAAAATATGTGAAAACGTTTGTTTTTAACCCCAAATTGAACAAGTTTACCTAGATCTTAAAAAGCAGCTCAGATGATGAAACTGCAACTTCTGATAACAAGCTAACAAACTGAACTAGCTCCTCTAAGCTAACCGGCTAGCAGAGCTTCTGACTGACAGTTTATGTGCAGCAGCAAATCAACTATCCTGATTAACAAGGTTATAAAAGCTCATAAATGAAAAATCACTTTGATGTGTGGGGGAACTTTTCCAGGCCCTCTTTAGCAGGGAGGGACTGGGAGGAGAGTGCTGTAGCCTTTTAGCTGGAAGCTAACCGGAGACTGGGGCTAACGGTGGGTTGGTTCACTGGCACGTGTCGGAGTCAGCCCGGTTATTATCAGCTGCTTAACGACACCGAGCGGACTCACGTTCACGTTTGAAAGCAGCGCTGAATCCAGAAACATCAGCACAAAGTGCGTTCGTTGCTCTGAGCCAGCATGACGAACAAGGGAACGGCGCCGCTAATGTTCGGGTGTTGCTTTCCACCCATCCTAAGAGTCTACGTAGGGGCGGGCGTATTACGTGAACGGACCCATCTGATTGGCTGCATATCAGAAGGGCTACATTTGATTGGTCAAATCATACGTCCACGTAAAAAACAGAGCTGGTTTACTAAAAGCTGACGTATGACACGGATGGAAATGTTGAACCAAACATTTATCGCCATTTTTGACGTGCTTTGCGACGGGCCTATCGCACGTCCTGTTATCGTGATGATGATGATTTTTCGATATATTGTGCAGCCCTAGTCACAAGGCTCTGGTTCACAGTCAGGAAAGTCCAGTCTGGCCTGCCGGACTCGTCCTCTGGTTAGTTCTGCACCCTGAGAGTCTGGTAACTCGGGCAGAGCGGCACATGAGGGGCGGGGCTAGCCAGCTCAAAACCAAAAGACGGAAATGCCGACTGTACGGCGTGATGCTGTAGTTTTTACGCTGTAGTAAAAAATGGCGTCTGGCGACAGCGTAGACGTCTTTTATTGTTTTAGAAGAAAGGCTTTCAGCGCTTCTACTTGTTGTTTTAAATGGTAAATGGCCTGTATTTGATATAGCGCCTTCTAGAGTCCTGGAACCCCCCAAGGCGCTTTACAACACAATCAGTCATTCACCCATTTACACACTGATGGCGATGAGCTACAATGTAGCCACAGCTGAATAACAAAAACACAAATGTGACCTGTCTGTGTGTGTGAGCGCGATGAGAAGTGTCTGAACTGGTAAAAACGAGAAGGAACGTCAGAATTTACCTGAACATTAAATCAGAAATAAACTTCATTGAGATTAAAAATCTCTTCTCCAAGAGTACCTCGACAAGGAATGGCAGCAAACACACGTCTGGACACACACTAGCAAAATACTGGGGGGGGGGGGGGGGTGCAGGGGCGTAGCAAACTTTTCTAGAGTGGGGGTGTTGACATTTATACATCCAGCTTTTATTTATCGTTTTGGTGATTTGAAACTATTTTGCGGGCAAAAGGTACTTAACCTGTATAACCATGTACGAATGATACTGTTCACTCAGGGGTCAGAGGTCAGAGGTCATCTCTAGCTCATCTACCTACGGTTCCTGTTTTTCTTCCAGAAGCAGCAAACGACCCGACTGGTTTCCATGGCACTGAGACGTGGACACATCAGGTATCTGAAGGTAGGTGCATCAGACGTTGCCATGACAACAAGTAAAACTTTAAGCGTTCCAGACCTGCAAACCCCGCCCCCCTCCCCGACCCTACCGTGTCCGCTGACACGAACGGCGCAACGAAACTAGAGCCCTCCATCAGCTGATGCTGGTGAGAAACAGCAGCTGAACATGTCCAAACCCCCCCCCCCCCCCCCCCCTCTCACTGAGGAGCGCTGCGGGACAGAGCGCGCGACCCCCCACCTCCGATGGCTGAATTTGCCAGGCTTAACTCATTTTCTGGGGGAAACCCTGGGCTTGGAGAATTCCCACATTCCTGAGAGGTCCCTGGGATTTATATGTGAGCACCACACCACCCGTTCGAGACCCAACTGAGACCACCCCCGACCACCCAGGCTAACGTGCGAGCGCCATATTGGTTCTGTACCAGAACCTGTGATTGTCCAGCTCTCTGGAGACACGGGTGTCCTTCGACCTTCTGGAAGAGTGGCTCTTTTCTTGCGACGCTCCTGAACAAGCCACACGTGGAGCGCTCGTGGAGTTGTCACGTGACCAGAATGACCACTCGTAGCTCAGGATAGCCTGGCCTCTATGGAGGCGGGGCCAGAGAGATCCATCTTTACCAATGGTATTCCCCGCTGTGCCCTCCACCCCCCACACTGGGCTAACATCGCCCTCTCGAGTCTTAAAATGGACATGTCCTTACGCTTCACGTGGTTTTATTGAAGCTCTCGACTCGACCTTTCTTCCTGCAGCAGCTTGCAGACGCGTACCTGCCACCAAAGTGCTTCACAGATAAAAACACGACACATAAAATCAGCTAAAAATGAACAAAACAACCAAATAAAAAGATGTAAAGTGAGACTGAAACAGCGACATCGTCACTCACACAGATTTAAAAGCCAGCTCGTACAAGCGGGTCTTCAGCTTGGACGTAAACACCGCTACAGAAGAGGACTGCTGACTGTGTGATGGAAGCTCATCCGTAGTTTCAGAGCTGCAACTGAAAAGGCTCTGTCACCCCGCATCCTCAGCCGGGACCGGGGACCACGAGCAAGGACAAGTCCTCTGACCGGAGAGCCCGAGAGGGAACATACGAGTGCAGCGTGTCTGCCAGATACGCCGCAGCCAAACCATTTAGAGGTTTAAAAACCAGTAAAAGCATCAGGAACCGATGCAGAGCTGCCAACACGGGCCTAGCATGGTCCAACTTTCTCCCAGCAGCATGTTGGACACGCTCTGCATGATCTGGCTCATTTCTGTGTCATTTATTAACAATCATTAAACCAAAATACCTGTTCAGACTGATTTCTTACGTGTGTGTGTGTGTGTGTGTGTGTGTGTGTGTGTGTGTGTGTGTGTGTGTCCAGGTGTGTGAGGTCCAGCCGTCTCAGAGTGACCTCCAGCTCGCCTCCAAAGGAGCTGCTGTGAAGGTGACTGTCTTCTGGTTCTGCTCTGTGATCTTTGAATGTCTGCAGTCAGCTGGACCTCTTACATCACATGTGATGTCATCACAGGAGCTGTATGATAACGACTTCACGGAGCAGATGATGGAGGAGGAGGACTCTAGGACCAACCTGATCGTGAACTACCTGCCTCAGAGCATGAGTCAGGACGAGCTGCGCAGTCTGTTCAGCAGCGTCGGAGTCGTGGAGTCTGCCAAACTGATCCGGGATAAAGTAGCAGGTAAGTCCAGCTGTTCTCCAGCTGTTCTCCAGCTGTTCTCCAGCTGTTCTCCAGCTGTTCTGCAGCTGTTCTGCAGCTGTTCTCCAGCTGTTCTCCAACTGTTCTGCAGCTGTTCTCCAGCTGTTCTCCAACTGTTCTGCAGCTGTTCTCCAGCTGTTCTCCAGCTGTTCTGCAGCTGTTCTCCAGCTGTTCTCCAGCTGTTCTGCAGCTGTTCTGCAGCTGTTCTCCAGCTGTTCTCCAGCTGTTCTGCTTTATTACTGCTGAGCGACGCAACCCAACCGCTGCAGCATACCTGCCTTAATAAAGACGTCCCACTGATGCTTCACTTTGTGTTAAACAGTACTAATGCCAGTACTACCATGCTAGCATTAGTACTGTTCCATCAGTATTGATACCAGTACTACAGTGTTTTGGCACTAGTATCAGTACTAATGGTCCAACAGTACTACGTGTGCTTCTACACCACTTCACATGCAGCAGTGCTGCCCAAAGTGCTTACCATGAAAATGTAAACTAGATAAAACGACAGCAGCCAATCAGAAACATGAATATGCACAAAATCCAAATCAGACACGCACACGGACCACCCTGCCAACGCAAGGTCTTAAGAGTACAAATGAACAGCCACAGATGATGCCTGCTTGATGGTGCCGCCACTGAGAAACACCTGAAACCTCCTCTCTGTAGCCCCGCCCTACAGACATTCCATCTAAGCCCTTTTCAGAGTGACATCCTGGAATATGTGCGGACAGTTCAGTCCGGTTTTAACCAGAACGGTTTCAGACACACCACTTTTGTACCGGAACTGGTCCTTTCGGCTGCGTTCACACAGCAGGGAAACGTTCCAGATGTCTGGGGGGGGTAAGCATAATTCTGCGCACACGAAGACGCATAAGAGACCTGGATGATGAAGCTCAATGGTTAAAGGAATCACTGAAGCGGTGTGAAGCGCTCCGTCGCGCGTCTAGGCGGTACCGTAGGAGGCGAGCTGCCGTGGTTCGCCGCATGCTACAGCAGCGGGTTATCTAGGTGCGCACAGCGTCCCCCGGTCCCCTCCCCCCGTCCGGAACTCGACCTCACCAGTCTGAAGCAGCCACCCTGCCCGTGACAAGTCCGGACCTGTTACTAGGGCTTCGTCCGGTTTAATTACGGAACACGTTATCCGGATGTTTGTATTCAGACACAAAGGACGTACGGACAGAGTCCGGAACATTTCCGTTTTCATGGCCCGTCTGAAGGGGGCTTCAGTGGGTCAGCTGACCTCAGTCCACCAGCTGGAACATCATGCACTAGAAGCTCAGAGATAGACCAGCGCAAGGCCATTTAAACGTTTGTAAGCCAATTATGACTCACCTTCATATTAATATTGTTTTATTAGACGCACTCCACTCTGAACTGCACCAATCCAGCAGCTGCTGCATCTTAACCACTAGTATTAAAGGTGAATACACCAATATTTGCACAAGAATAATTTACGTTTTAAACTCTCAGTGACACACTTTGCAAGGGGGGGGGGGGGGGTGGCATTTAATTTTTCTTGGCGTCTGGAAAAACATCTCCTTCTGCCCCCTTTATTTAGGTCCAAGACCATTAGTGGGCTGGCCCTGTTAAACACCTTCTACACCCCTGCTCAGTAGACTTAATGAAGTATTTTTAAGCCAGTATAAAAATGACTGAAACACAAATGTACATATTTGGCATTATTGACCAATATCTTTGATTTAAATTATTGTTAAGAACATCAAGATGCATTACAGTGAACATTATAATAAAGTACATGTTTCTAGTGCAGAGAGGAGACGACCCATAGAAGCACTGGTCTGATCTCATTTCAGAGAAAACTAGAACAGGTCAGATGCACCTGATAAATAAAATTACTAACATAAACTCAGGAATCTGTTTCTTTGCTTCATTGTTCTGGTGCTGATAACATCACTCATGCAGATCAAAGATACACAGATGAACGCACCTCTTATTTATTAGTTGGACATTAGTGGGTGTGGTTTACATCAATATATTATTTTACATCTGAAGCTGATATGGATTGATCAGAAGTTGCTATGTGTGTTTATTAGAAAACTACAGAGCAGCCTCAGAACTGAGATGAAATATGTTTGATCACAATAGTAAAGGAACTGTTACAGAACCAGCTGTTCAGTAAAATCAGAACATTAATGTGTAAGTGCATGAATTAATGCATCTGAACTCATGCAGTAGGAATTAGGAGATATGAAATACTGGAACATTTTATTTTAGTTTCATTAAACTGATTTTTTCTTAACGTTGTTTTCCCACACACACTTAAACAAAACTATGTTGATTAAGGTGTGTGTGTGTGTGTGTGTGTGTGTGTGTGTGTGTGTGTGTGTGTGTGTGTGTGTGTGTGTGTGTGTGTGTGTGTGTGTGTGTGTGTGTGTGTGTGTGTGAGAGAGGGGGGGAGTGAGTGAGGGAGCGAGCGAGGGAGCGAGCGAGGGAGTGAGCGAGGGAGTGAGTGAGTGAGTGAGTGAGTGAGCGAGCGGAAGGATGGATATTGGAATTTTAAGACTTTTTTTTTAGGATTCTGAAATCTTTATCCTGTTTTCTGTGAATTGGAATACTTTTGAATGTTTGTATTTTACTGGTTAATAACTTCCAAAACGACTTAAATGTCGGAAACAAATCGTGATTTTGCAATAACGAAATATTAATTTTCCATGTCACTCTTCCTAATTGGAATCAGAAGAATCAATGCTCTTCTGATCTCTAAGGTCCACCAGTACTCATTTCTACTCTACTCTACATGATTCAGCTGGTTTTCCATGGCAACTGAGAAACTGCCCTAGTGGGGGGGCTCTTGGTTGCGGGGGGGGGGGGCTTGGAGCCACATCAAAGCAGGTGCTGACAGAGGGGCAGCCGCCTGGTGCACATTGCTGATGGAAAGGACCTAAAGGGCCCGTTCAGTGCGAGTCACCCCGAGCACGGCTGCCCGTGTGCGTGGGAAGAGGTTCCACGTGAACGCTGGTAAAATCACGAACGGTGAAGGGTTCTGACTGTCGCCGATGGTCAAGAGATTTGTCCAGTCGCCCAACCTTAGTTGGATCATCATTGCTAATACTAGAACTACCCTGCTGTAGTACTACTATTAGTACTGTAGGACCATTAGTACTAGAAGCAGACCTCCAGAATGTGCTTGATGACTCGTCATCAGCTTTTCTCAGCAAGCGTTTCTGACTGTTGTTGGTTCGTTAACATTTTGTTTGTTTTATTACATGTTTTTACTTTTAATATCGGTTGGAAAATCAGAAAATTTCAACTTTAGATTTTTTTTTTTAACTTTTTAATTTTTACGAACTGTAGATTTTTTTTATTTTTTAAATCTTGGGCGACTTTTTTCCACTGTCCCATTATCTTTTTATCCAGCTTTAATGGCGGCGGCTGGGTGTTTAATCTGATTAGACTGATTTTGTCATATTTTGAACTGTAAATGAAAACATTTTTATTGTGCTGTTTACTTTTTATTCTATGTATTTAAATGTTTGTTTATTGTGTTTTTGACCAGATTTTTTTTCAGGGTTTGTGACTGTAACGCTTTTCTCACATGTAGAAAGATCTGAACTTGGTTCTGAACAAGTCAAGAAAACAGGTTTTTGGTTCTGCTCAACACCTTGATCCGATACAAACCCAGCTTCCCTCCCTGGCGCTAAGGGGTCGGCCATTTTAATGGCTTTGAAGCAGAACTTTCGTCACCTGAAACCGTTTCTGTCTCCATGGTAACAATGAACCTCCCTGGGGGGCGACCACCACCACCACAGCAGCAGGTTGGAGATGAAGTGCCTTGCCCAAGGACACACCAACAGCAAAAGATCAAGTGAGGAGTGAGCCTGCAACCCTCCAGTTACAGGGCAGTACCTTAACTGCTTTTCCACTGTCACCAGTGCCATAGGGTTACTGTTACCATGGAAACAGAGGTGGTTACTTAAACTTGAGATAACCTGGTGAGGACTCCGGTCCGGTGCTGCAGAGGTGTTTTCTGGGTTTGTTCAGAACCACTGACCCGTTTTGGACTGTGCTGATTTCTGATGTGTACCCGTCTGAACTTTGTTGCCACACAGACAGTTTTATTGTTATTTTGTTGTTGTTGTTTTTTTTGTGTTTCTCTAGGCCACAGTTTAGGTTACGGCTTTGTTAACTTTGTTAACCATAGTGATGCAGAGAGGGCTATCAGTACCCTCAATGGCCTGAGGCTACAGTCTAAAACTATCAAGGTAACGTGCTCCAGGAGCTCTTTGACTTTCCTGTTTCTACTGCTAGATGTGTTGTGTTCCTGGACAGTAGGGGGCGCTCTCGACTGGCAGATAAAGGTATTTTAAATCTGATGGGTTTTTCTTAGTTTGCCACAATGTAAATCCATGAAATGTTTTTTATTTATTTATTTTTTTTAACAATTAATGCTTTTATTTTGAAAAGTGATCTGAAGCCATTGGAATGTTTTTGTTTTGTTTTGACTTTTATTCTGTTTAAATTACATCTGGATAAATGTAAGCTTTATTTTTAAAATCTTGGTTTTTATTTGCAGACTGAATGTAAAACTATTTTTGTGTTGAATAACTTCTCTGTAATGTGAAAGCTTTTATTTTTGGTCTGAACATGAAAACCTGAAGACTTCCTGTGTCTCTCCTGCAGGTTTCGTTTGCACGACCAAGTTCAGACATGATCAAGGATGCAAACCTGTACATCAGCAGTTTGCCCAGAACTGTGAGTCAGCAGGACCTGGAAGACATGTTTGCTCCTTTTGGACGCATCATCAACTCAAGAGTTTTGGTGGACCAGGCTTCAGGTAACCTTTGCTCCAGTTTCGGAGACTTGACACGTTAGACCAGTGGTGCTCACTCCTGGTCCTGGAGAGCCGGTATCCAGCTTGTTTTCCTTGTTTCCCTACTCCAACATACTTAAATCAATGGTTGAATCACTGGTGAAGCAGCTCACCAAGCTCTTCAGAAGCCTGATAATGACCTGCTGATTGAATCAGGTGTGCTGAAGCAAAGTTGAAACTAAAACATGCGGCCCTCCAGGTCCAGGAGTACCGCTGCATTACACCTTTACCTCCGGAGCCTGGTCTTGAGACAGTAGACTGGTGTAGGGCTTAAATGGACCCTTGAATGGTTTGAATGAAATTCCTCAAATCATTTTACACGGATCCACAGCTTTGTTGGATGTGCGCTCTACAGTCTGCACACGTTCTCCTGGAGAACAACGTGGTCACCTGGAGGCGGTGGAGGAAGGTAGAAAAACCAGCAAAGACAAACGCTGCCGTTTGGGATCTTATTATAATACCAACCCAAAGCAGCAGCAGCTCAGGACGTATAGCGGGATGCCCAGTTAGTGGAAGGTTGCAGGTTCAATCCCGGCTCTGACCAGACATTGCTGCTGTTGTGTCCTTGGGCAAGACACTTAACCCGCCTTACCTGCTGGCGGTGGTCGGAGAGACTGGTGGTGCCTGTGGCAGTGTGAACCAGTGACTGTGTTGTAAAGTGCTTTGGGGGGCTGTGGAACCCTACAGAGGTGCTATACAAACACAGACGGTGTACCATGAAGGAAATGTAGGTCAGGTTCTTCTCCATAAAGAGTTTATTAATGTAAATATCAGCTTGGAACGAGGGAAAACCAGTTTAACACGTTACAAATAATAGTTTAGTTTTCATATATTTGTTTCTCGTAGCTGCAGCCCTAGACCGTGTTTGACTCGCTGTCCGGTTCTGGTCCAATGTCCCGTTGTCCAGGTCTATCTCGAGGCGTTGCCTTCATTCGCTTCGATAAGCGAGCTGAGGCTGAGGACGCCATCAAGCACCTGAACGGACACGTGCCCCCTGGCAGCTCTGAGCCAATCATTGTTAAATTTGCAGCCAATCCCAATCAAGGCAGGAACTCTCCGATGATGTCACAGGCATACCACGGCCAATCACGTCGCTTTGGAGGTCCGGTCCATCACCAGGCACACAGGTTCAGGTGGGTGACGTACTCAGCAGCCCTGGCAACTGTTTGTTTTAGTAATCAGATTACTAATGTGAGGTTGCAGCTCTGATTGATCTTTGTGCTCTTGGCTCCAGGTTTTCACCAATGAGTGTTGACCATATGAGTGAAGGGGGAGGAGCTTCTGGGAACTCCTCTCCTGGTTGGTGCATCTTCATCTACAACCTGGGTCAGGAGGCAGATGAGGCCATGCTGTGGCAGATGTTTGGGCCGTTCGGTGCCGTCGTCAACGTGAAGGTGATCCGAGACTTCAACACCACCAAGTGCAAAGGCTTTGGCTTCGTTACCATGGCGAACTACGAGGAGGCTGCCATGGCAATCCACAGCCTGAATGGGTACCGGCTGGACGACAGAGTCCTCCAAGTGTCCTTCAAAACCAACAAAGGACACAAGTAAGGGGGGTGGGGGGGTTGCCAGTGAGTGGGTGGAGCTTATATATTTGAAATAGTTTTTTGGCTCTTTTTTTATTTCATCTGTTGCATAACTGAAGACTTTTCTGTGGACAGCAGTCGTCGGTGGACTGTCCCGACCTCCAGTGTTTGACTTCAGCAGCCTTTCATCACCACGGGTGTAGAGCGTTAGGTTTTAAATTCCTGTAGAAGTTGTGCCATGGTGATGCCGGGTGGAGAACAACCCTTTTAAACCACCATGTACGCTTGTCTGACTGTTATTCTGTAATAAATGTGCTCATGGTGAACGAGTCCTGTTCTCCTCTACCCCAGCTGTGTGTGTGATGCAGAACACAAGTCACTGATCACCTGATTAACTGTTTTTTATATTTTATTTCCAACTAAACATTGACAAGCCACGCCTCCTCGTGGGCAGCTGCTAATATATTGCACAACCAATCATTTTGCTCAGCTGCTGTCAGTCTGAGGATAATGGATAAGGCAACCAATCCAGTCAGTCCAAGCGCCCCGGTGCTCCAACACACACTTCCTGTTCTCCAGGAACGTTTCCCTCCAGGCAGAGCTGTCAGTCTGTCAGAACAATGGGTGAACAGACTGCACCAGAACCAAACTGCTGATGTGTCCAGTCTGCTCTATCACACGTCTCCATCAGCTGACAGACTGAGGCTCCAGCTCATACTGGGGGGGCGGAGTCAGAGGCACAGTTGCATTCTCAGGAAGCTCTCAAGTGCGCAGAGCTCTCCTGCTGCTCGGACGTTCTGCACTCACAGTCTGCAGCTGTAGCCTGAGGCGCAAGGCTTTTAGAGGGAACACAGTCTGAAAGCTCCGGCTGTTGCAGGGTGGCAACTGTCACACTTCCTTCTGGTGCTGCTGCTCCTGCTGGGGGGGCTGCTGCTCCTGCTGGGGGGGCTGTCCCTGCTCCCATCCAGAACTCCGCACTGATGTCTGCTCCTGCGGAGCCCTGACCCTCACTTCCTCCAGGCTCCATGGAGGAAGTCAGAGCATCTGTGATTATAGTAGTTGTCTGAGTGACCCAGTTTAGCTCCGCCCTCACTTCTCCTGCCCCCTCCCCTACTGAAGATGGGAGGGGCTCAGCCGGCAGTTCAAGGGGGTCGGTGCCAGTGGATCCTGGCTGGCTGGTTGTAGCAGGTCCTGTACCTACAGTAGCTGTACTGCTGTTGTTATTGAGGTTATCCTGCAAAGCTGTTTGGTTCTGACCCACCTGCTGGTTCTGCAGCAGCATCTCCTGGATTCGAATCTGCTGCAGAATAGCAGGAAGCTCATAGTGGTGAAAGAAGTAGATCATGGAGTGCTGCAGAAGAACAAGCAGAGAAATAAATCAAATATTGCTTTAGAGCTGAGGAGGGCGGAGTTTAGAGGCCAAGGCCGGTTCTGACCTGGATAAAGAGCCAGGATGTGACCAGAGCAAGGCTGCTGTACTGCCCGTTGAAGCGGTAGTGGTAGGCGTAGAAGGCAAAGTGGTACAGATAGAAGAACCTGCAACCCAAACAGGAGGTGAGTCGCAAAACAAATCAGATTTCCTCTCAGAAAGGAAAGTGCTTAGATCAGATCTGGTTCTGAATCTGAGAATCTGGTCTCCAGAACTCCTGAAACATCAGGGACCAACCCTACCCCTAGACTTCTGTTACCTGCAGGTGCAGGTGATGATTATCATGTCAAAGTTGATTTATTTCAGCAATTCCATTTAAAAAGTCAAACTTATGTTAGATTCATCCATTACACACAGACTGATAATAAACAACTGATGACTAATAAAAATCACTAATTCAGTCTCAGAATATTGTGAAAAGGTTCAATAATAAAGATACCTGGTGCCACACTAAACAGTTACACTGACCAAAAATATAAACGCAACACTTTGTTTTTGCTCCCACTTTTCATGATCTGAACTCAAACATCTGAAACTTTCTACATACACAAAAGACCCATGCCTCAGATGTTCTGAAATGTGTGTCAGTGAGCACTTTTCCTTTACCAAGATAATCCATCCCACCTCACACGTGTGGTATATCAAGGGGCTGATGACATCATGAATAATGTACAGGTGTGCCTTCAGACTGCCCACAACAAAAGGACACCCTGACATGTGCAGGTTTATCAAACAGCACAACGCCACAGATATCACAACCTTTGAGGGAGCGTACAAATGGAATGTCGAACAGAGCGGTTGCCCGTGAAATGAATGTTCATTTCTCTACCATGAGCTGTTTTCAAAGGCATATCAAGAGATTTTAGCAGTACATCCAACCAGCCTCACACCCGCAGACCTTGTATGACCACACCAGCCCAGGACCTTCACATCCAGCATGTTCACCCTCCAGCATCGCCTGAGACCAGCCACCTGGACAGCTGCAGCAACAATCGGTTTGCATAACCAGATAATTTCTGTTAAGAAACCATCTCAGGGAAGCTCATCTGCATTCTCGTCCTCATCGGGGTCTGGACCTGACTACAGTCCGTCGTCGTAACCGACTTGAATGGCCAAACACTCACATTCGATGGCTTTTGGCCCATTGGAGAGGCATTATGTTCACAGATGAGTCTCGGTTTTCACTGTTAAGGGCAGATGGCAGACTGCGTGTGTGACGTCGCATGGGTGAGCGGTTTGCTGATGTCATCGTTGTGGAACAAGTGGCCCATGGTGGCTCGTGTTTTGGAACCCCTCTGTTGATTTGTACTATTGGAACAGTCCACCGCTGTGGTTAAACTAGACCAAGCCCTCTGGAATTCCAAGAAATCGAAGGTTGCACCTCCTCGACCGATGCTACAGATCCTCACACTTCTCCTGCAGGTCGGATATCTCCTTCCTTAGCTCCCCCACTGTATTACGAAAAGCTTGTAAGACCAGGTGGACAATCCGCCCTCCTCCTCCGTTACGCTCACTCTGACTTTCTCAATGTCCGAGCGGAGTGCCACAGCAGAGTTCTGTAGCTCAGTGTTCAGTTCAATTCAAGTTTATTTATAAAACGCCAAATCACGACAAGAGTCGTCTCAAGGCACTTCACATAGTAAACATTCCAATCCAGGTCAGTTCATTAAGCCAATCAGAAATAATGTTTCCTATATAAGGAACCCAGCAAATTGCATCAAGTCACTGACTAGTGTCAGTGACTATACAGCAATCCTCATACCAAGCAAGCATAAAGTGACAGTGGAGAGGAAAACTCCCTTTTAACAGGAAGAAACCTCCAGAGAATCCTGGCTCAGTATAAGCAGCCATCCTCCACGACTCACTGGGGATGGAGAAGACAGAGCAGACACACACACACACACACACACACACACACACACACACACACGACAAAGTAATGTGTCTATAGTTATATTGTGATTTCTTAGTAAATATTCTATTTGGTGAGAGATAAACTATTGTATTTTCTAACCACGAATCTGGGGCTATATTGTGGTCCCCTCCCAATCTCGTATCAGTAAGGCGTTTCCTGTTTCAGTGTTGCACTACGTGTAGCTGTTTGGTGTTTGGGGCTCGCTAAAACTGATTTAATTTCTCTGTACTTGGATATCTCTGAGTTATTGTAGCACAAAAGCACGCTAAAACACACATTTTCTGTTGTTCCACCTAGCATTTAGGGAACCATTTGAGTTTGCACGCAGTTTATTTGGTATTGAACGGATTGCTCGTGCAGTTAGCTTAGCCTCAGCTTTGCTATGGCTACTTCTGTCTCTGCTTCTCCGTCTCCTATCTCTTGCTCTCTGTGTCAGATGTTTAGTTACGCCTCTGCCTCCTTTAGTGATAATGGTACGTGTAATAAATGTAGCATTTTTGTAGCTTTGGAGGCGAGGGTGTCGGGATTGGAGTCCCGGCTCCGCGCTGTTGAAAAACCCGTAAACAGCCGTAGCTACTTAGCTAGCGCGGAGCTAACTAGCTCAGAACCACCCCGTAGCGATCCTCCAGCAGAACCCGAGCAGCCGGGACCTCAGGCCAGCTGGGTGACGGTATGCAGGAAGCATAGAACCCAGCCCGTGGGCCACCACCAACCCGTCCACGTTTCTAATAGATTTCTCCCCCTCAGTGACGCACCCACTGACAAGCCGACTCTGATCATTGGCAGCTCCATAGTCAGAAACGTGGCATTAGAGACTCCAGCAACCATAGTTAAATGTTTACCTGGGGCCAGAGCGGGCGACATTAAATCTTATCTGAAACTGCTGGCTAAGGATAAGCGTAAATACAGTAAGATTGTTATTCACGCTGGCGGTAACGACACCCGGTTACGCCAATCGGAGGTCACTAAAATTAATGTTGCTTCGGTGTGTAAGTTTGCCAAAACAATGTCGGACTCCGTAATTTTCTCTGGCCCCCTGCCTGATCGGACCAGTGACGACATGTTTAGCTGCATGCTGTCCTTCAACCGCTGGCTGTCTAGGTGGTGTCCTGAAAACAACGTGGGCTACATTGATAATTGGAAAACTTTTTGGGGAAAACCTGGTCTGATGCGGAGAGACGGCATCCATCCCTCTTTGGATGGTGCAGCTCTTCTTTCTAGGAACATGGCCAGTTTTATTAGTCCTCCATGACAACCCAGGGTCCAGACCAGGAAGCAGAGTCGTAGTTTAACCCACCCCTCTGCAGCTTCTGTACTGTTACCCACCCACTACCCCATAGAGACAGTGTCCTGCCCACGGCCAAAACCACACAGATTAAATATCAGGCTTAATAAAGCAAATCATGGAAATCTCAAATATTAGAACAAATTCAACTGAGCAGAAAACTAGAAAAATTAAATGTGGGTTGTTGAACATTAGATCCATTTTTTCTAAGACTTTGTTAGTTAATGAGTTGATTTGTGATAATCAGATCTCTTTGCTCTCTCTCACAGAATCCTGGCTGCAGCAAGAGGACTATGTTAGCTTAAACGAGTCGACTCCTTCAAATTATTTAAATCATCATATTGCTCAAAGTACGGGGCGAGGAGGAGGAGTAGCAACCATTTTTCATTCGGACTCATTAATCAGTCCCTTACCAATTAATAGCTACAGTTCATTCGAACATCTTATTCTTAGTTTTCCTAATCCAGATTACAAAACTGTAAAACCACTCTTGTTTGTAGTTTTATATCGTCCGCCAGGCCCTTACTCTGAGTTTTTGGATCAGATCTCAGATTTTTTATCTGGTTTGGTGCTAAATACTGATAAGGTCATTGTAGTGGGGGATTTTAATATTCATGTGGACATTGAAAATGATAGCCTCAATGTAGCCTCAATGTAATATCTTAGACTCAATTGGTTTTACTCAAAGAATACATAGCTCCACCCACTCCTTCCATCATACATTAGACTTTGTGCTGACTTATGGCATAGAGTGTGAGGAAATAACGATCTTTCCACATAATCCAGTCCTCTCGGACCACTTTCTGATAACCTTTGAGTTTTTTATAACTGAGTTTTCGAGACATGAAAGTAAATTTCACTATAGTCGGTCTCTATCTGACAACGCTGTTGCGTCTTTTAATCAACTGTTCCATCTTTACTGTCCTCAGCATCTCAGAGGAACGTAGCAGAGGGCAATATTCTCAGTTGTAGCCCCTCACAAATTGATGCCTTAGTTCATCATGTTAATTCCTCTTTACGTGTGGCATTAGATGATGTTGCCCCTTTAAAAAAGAAGGTAATTAGGGACAGGAAGTTGGCTCCCTGGTTTAATTCTCATTTACGAGCCTTAAAACAAAACTAAGAAATTGGAGAGAACATGGCGCTCTACGCACCATGAGGAGGCCTACCTATCCTGGAAAAATAGTCTTGTGCTTTATAAAAATAAGCTTCGACAAACTAGAACTGCTTATTTTTCAGCACTAATTGAGGAGAATAAGCATAATCCTAAATCTTTAGCATCCTCCCTAATGCGATTTCTTCTTCCTCAGTAAGTGAGGCAGCTTCAGAGGTGACTGTAGAACCTCATCTGTGCTTGAACCGTTTTGATCCAGTTGAGCTTTCAGAGTTATCAAAAATATTAGCTTCATCTAAACCTTCAACTTGCATTTTGGATCCAATCCCAACCAAATTATTTAAAGATGTATTTCCTTTGGTTACTGCCCCCATTCTAGATACAATCAATCTATCCTTAGTAAATGGGTATGTACCACAAGATTTTAAGGTTGCTGTAATCAAACCTTCACTTAAGAAGCCTTCTCTGGATCCAGATGACCCAATGAATTATGGACCAATATCTAACCTTCCATTTTTATCCAAAGTCCTGGAGAAAATAGTGGCCATCCAAGTATGTGAGCATTTAAACACTAATGCTCTGTTTGAGGAATTTCAGTCTGGTTTTAGAGAGTATCACAGCACTGAAGCTGCATTAGTGAGAGTTACAAATGATATTCTCATGGCCTCAGATAAGAATCTTGTGTCTGTTCTAGTCTTGTTAGATCTCAGTGCTGCCTTTGACACAGTTGATCACAATGTTCTTTTAGAAAGACTTGAACATGTTGTAGGGATCAAAGGAACAGCGTTAGGCTGGTTTAAATCCTACCTGTCTGACAGATTTCATTTTGTAAATGTACATGACAAATCTTCTTCATACTCCAGGGTTACTTGTGGAGTACCACAGGGTTCAGTGCTTGGACCAATTCTTTTCACTATATATATGATCCCAATTGGTAAAATCATTAGACAGCATGGGATAAACTCCCACTGTTATGCTGACGATACTCAGTTATATTTATCCATTAACCCTGATGAACCTAATCGGTTGGGTACATTACAGGCTTGTCTTGAGGACATAAAACATTGGATGACTCTAAACTTTTTGCTTTTAAATCAAGACAAGACGGAAGTTCTCATCTTTGGACCAGAAATCCAGAAAAGGAAATTGCTTAGCCAATCGCCTGACCTTAATGGCATTACATTAATCTCCGCGAACAAAGCAAGGAACCTTGGTGTTATCTTTGACCAGGACATGTCATTCAAATCCCAGGTTAAACAAGTTTGCAGGATTTCCTTTTTCCACCTTCGGAATATTGCTAAGATTAGAAGCATACTTTCCAGGAGTGATGCTGAAAAACTAGTTCATGCATTTATTACATCAAGACTGGATTACTGTAATCCATTACTCTCAGGAAGTCCACAGAATGTAGTTAAAAGTCTTCAGCTTGTCCAAAATGCTGCAGCTAG
>NC_091748.1:80796591-80849091 GCF_043380555.1 Nothobranchius furzeri
TTTAACTGCAGTAGTGGACCCGCACTTCAAACAGCTTTTCTTTATGACGAGAAACGGGATGGGGCCTACTCTGAAGCCTCTCAGGAGACGGCACAGAGCAGACCGGTGAAGACGAGGACCCGCTGGCAAAAAGCTGAAAACAGCAAAAGAGACGGAAACAGGATGCTTCTTTATGGACACGGTGCAGAGGATGACCTTGCTGTGCCGAGCGCGTAAAGATCCTCTTGTGATGAAATGAAAGATTATCTTCAGGACAGAAGTAAAGTGGACACTGTTGCGGGGTGGAAAAATAACGAGGAAAGATATCCATGACTTGCTCGGGCAGCCAAACGCCTGCTCTGCACCCCTGCAACCTCCACTCCTGCAGAGCACATATTCTCCAAAGCAGGTTTATTGTTAATAAGTGGAGGAGCTGTCTCTTACCCAAGAATGTGGACATGTTGGTGTTTTTGGCCCACAACTTAAAACTACTGGCAGGTTTTTAGACCAATGCCAGATAACCAGTTCATTAATTTTTTTCTTTTATTTTTTTATCTCCACAAGATATTTATAATTCTACGATGTTAGAACGTTGTTAATAGGCACAAAAACGTTTAAGCTATTTGTTTTCCACAATAAGGACAGGGCCTTTAAATACAGCTTCTTTAAGAATAAGTGATAAGAACAAGAAATGTTTTAAGCAGCTTTACGCCAAGCCAACTTCATTTATAAAGCACTTTAAAAACGGCCCTCGCTGACCAAGTGCTGAACATAAAAACATAAAAGCATAAAACAGAATAAAGTAGAATACAGTATAAAGTTAAAGGCACGCTAAATTAAACACTCAAATCAAATAGAAATCCAAAACTTCATATGGTGTCAAAAGCCAAGCTACAAAGGTGGGTCTTTAAAGATTGTTTAAAGTTTCCAGTGAGGAGGCGTTCCTGATGTGCCGGAAAACAGTTCCATAGTCTGGGAGCAGCAACAGCGAAGGTCCTATCCCCTCTGAGCTCACGCTGTGTCCTTGGAACGACCAGGAGCAACTGGTCAGAAGACCTGAGCGACCGAGAGGAGGAGTGAATGTGCAATAGCTCAGAGAGGTAGGGCGGGGCGAGACCGTTTAAAGACTTAAAAACGAATAAAAGAAGTTTAAAATGAACCCTAAAATGGACAGAAAGCCAGTGCAGTGGAGATAGAACAGGAGTGATGTGTTCACTCCTCCCTGTACAAGTTAAAAGTCGAGCAGCAGCAATTTGCACACGCTGAAGTCAAGACGTGAGGACCGGCTGATACCAAAATACAAAGAGCTACAGTAATCCAGACGAGTTGCAATAAAAGCATGGATTACAGTTTTAAGCAGCCCAGAAAGAACAGAAATTTTATTTATGTTTTTCCTCGGTAGACCCTGAAGCAGTTCAGTCCGCTGAGATCTCTGTGTTTAGTCTTCTGGTTCAGGATTATATATATCCATATATCCTAACCTGAACCCTATATATATATATATATATATATATATATATATATATATATATATATATATATATATACACATATATATGGTCTTATATATATAATATAATATATATAAGACCAAAGAGCTTTCGAAGGACACCAGGAAAAGAATTGTAGACCTGCACCAGACTGGGAAGCGTGAATCTACAATAGGCAGGCAGCTTGGTGTGAAAAAATCAACTGTGGGAGCAATTATCAGAAAATGGAAGACATACAAGACCACTGATAATCTCCCTCGATCTGGGGCTCCCCGCAAGATCTCATCCCGTGGGGTCAAAATGATCATGAGAACGGTGAGCAAGAATCCCAGAACCACACGGGGGGACCTGGTGAATGACCTGCAGAGAGCTGGGACCACAGTAAAAAGGTCACCATCAGTAACACACTACAACGGCAGGGAATCAAATCCTGCAGTGCCAGACGTGTTCCGCTGCTGAAGCCAGTGCATGTCCAGGCCCGTCTGAAGTTTGCCAGAGAGCACATGGATGATACAGCAGAGGATTGGGAGAATGTCATGTGGTCAGATGAAACCAAAGTAGAACTTTTTGGTATAAACTCAACTCGTCGTGTTTGGAGGAAGAAGAATACTGAGTTGCATCCCAAGAACACCATACCTACTGTGAAGCATGGGGGTGGGAACATCATGCTTTGGCAAGTGGTGCTCGCTGCAGAACCACAAAGGCGGAGCTGCACCAGAAGGTGGAGCTGCACCAGAGTCAGCCCCGCCCATTCCAGAATCAGCCCCGCCCATTCCATAAGAGTCAGTCCAATTCCTTCTAGTTGTCAGACTTGATAGCATTCTGGAACCAAAGAGGGCGTTATAGCTAAAAAATTGAGGACGGAGTTGAGAAGTTAATTGAACAGTTTTTGTAAAGGTTCCATATAATTAAAAATCTAACTTTTGGAACTTTTTATCATGTTATATTGTCATTTCCTCATAAGAAACACGCCAAAGCCATTTTTGGCCTCATTCATGCATTGTCCTCCCATCTCAGCTTCAATTTGGTCTCCTCCCCCGAAGCGGGTCTCGTCTTGGTTCTCAAATCTGGATATTCTGTCAATTTTCTGACAAATTATTTCTGAAATGACTTCTACTGAGACACCGGCAGAAAAACCATACATCTACAAAGACACACTGGATAGCACAATTACATATAACGCCACATGCGTTTTCTCAGATGTGGTGGTGTAGTGGTTATGGAGTTAGGTTGGCATGCAAGACTGCATGGGTTCGCCTCCCGGTAGCGGAAATATAACGTTGTTTAAAATCCCTTTTCTTCATTTCTAGCTACACTTGCCAGTACTATGTTTACAACAATTTACTGGTATACCGTTTAACATATAATGACTAATGTGTTTATTTATTTATTTGTTTATTTAGCCAGTGTGAGTCCATTTGTGAGCAGAGTTTCAACTAAAATACTGTTTAGGAACGACCAAATTCAAAGAACTTTTAGAGACATAAAAATTTTGCTGAAAATAAACATTACAACTAAAATATTAACAAATTAAATGTTTCAGCTGGCTAAATAGATTGTTGCCGACCTCACCGAGAATCGAACCAGCATCAGCTGAGGGGAAAGCAAAACTTCATTTAGACGATCTCGCCACTGGACTACCAAAACACATACATTAATCAAATATGCTGTTGTACACCAGTTTTCTTGGAGAGGCTGTGGGTAGATATTCATCAGAAGAAACCTTTTCATTTCGAGATATATTCAGACTTTGTCATGTAGCAAGTTATGTTTATCTTGTTTAATTGAAGCATAGAACATAGCATTAACGACTGTAAACTAGTAACAGCCGTAATTCATGTGGGTCAGGTTAGTTTGCGATAAAGTTGGAAAAACAAAAACGGAAGTCAGTGGGCTAGGCTGAGTTTGCGTGAATGGGCGGGGCTGACTCTGGTGCAGCTCCACCTTATGGTGCAGCTCTGCCTTTGTAGGTCTGCAGCGAGCACCCTCTCTGCTTTGGGGCTGTTTTTCTGCTAAGGGGACAGGACGACTGATCCGTGTTAAGGACAGAATGAATGGGGCCGTGTATCGTGAGATTCTGAGCCAAAACCTCCTTCCATCAGTGAGAGCTTTGAAGATGAAACGTGGCTGGGTCTTCCAACACGACAATGATCCCAAACACACCGCCCGGGCAACAAAGGAGTGGCTCCGTAAGAAGCATTTGAAAGTCCTGGAGTGGTCTAGCCAGTCTCCAGACCTCAACCCCATAGAAAATCTGTGGAGGGAGTTGAAAGTCCGTGTTGCTCGGCGACAGCCCCAAAACATCACTGCTCTCGAGAAGATCTGCATGGAGGAATGGGCCAAAATACCAGCTGCTGTGTGTGCAAACCTGGTAAAGACCTATAGTAATCGTTTGACCTCTGTTATTGCCAACAAAGGTTATGTTACAAAGTATTGAGTTGAATTTTTGTTATTGACCAAATACTTATTTTCCACCCTGGTTTACAAATTAATTCTTTAAAAATCCTGCCATGTGAATTCATGGATTTTTTTTCACATTCTGTCTCTCACAGTTGAAGAGTACCTATGATGTAAATTACTGACCTCTGTCATCATTTTAAGTGGGAGAACTTGCACAATCGGTGGCTGACTAAATACTTTTTTGCCCCACTGTATATAGTAGTTTCTGTCAAAGTTTCATTTCTCAGCTGGTAACACCCCTCATCATTTCCGTGTTGGGCGGAGCCACTGTACCTTTGTTCTCCTCGTTCTCAGCAAGTGCCTTAACACTGGACATCAGGATGTCATCATAGCCCAGAAACTCATCCAGCAGGAATCGACTAAAGCCATCTCCGAAACAATCGTCCTTCATGGGATCTAAAAAAACACAGGGGCAATGAGGTCATGTGATCGGCTCATGTGACATTTGAAACCATCAATCAGCAAAATGACAAATCAGACTGACCCAGGGTGACCACCATGACAGGAATGTTGAGTCTTTGACGAGTGGTCTGTGACAGGCGAAGGAACCCATATTCCAGAGAGTATTCCACAATATACTCGTCCTGAGGCCACGCTGGAATCACAACAGACGAGTGATGCAATGACAGTTTGGCAATGAAACGACAGGCTGTTAATGCAAACAGGTAGACAGGCAAAACAAAGACATTCAGGTAACGCATCGCTGGGAAGTTTTAAAAGCGGATAAGTCTGAAGAGGAAACAGGAAGAGTTAAAGGACTGAGTGGAGGAATAGAGGACTAAAGAAGACAAAAATGTAGAAGTCAAGAAAGTGGGAGGAATAAGAGTGAGTGAGTGGAGGAGTCAGCACAGGAAGAGTGGAAGGAGGAGCTAGAGGAGGAAGTGGGTTTACCGGCTCTAATCATCATCTCCAGCTCAGACCCTACATACTAGTCTATACTTCCTTTCTGTGTTGCTGCAGACATGCAACACCATTTTTCAAGGTTGCAAGGGCCCTCCAAAAGGCTCGCCAAGAAAGACGGAGTGGAGCCCACTTTTCTAATTATCCGTTGAAAGTGACAGACTGCAGGCCTGTGACTGGTCAGGATGCTGCTACCTACCACTTCACCAACAGCACCGCCATCCCCGCCACAATAAACAAAACGTGAGCCAAAGTTGTCAAGCAACAGACACGGAGCAGATTGGAGAACGTCTCGCGGGGAAAAGTCCAACAACATAACTTTTTACAACACCGTGACTGAAGGAGTACAAAGACATGCAGCTAACTCTTTATTTGCATCCAAAAATATGAGAAACGTGGGCTTGGATGGTGACTGCATGTGTCCATGGTAAAAGTCTCTGTAATACATAAAAACAATGTAGATACACTTGAGACGTGACGGCAATGATAGCAGGATACCCCAGAAAAGCACTAAGCCCTCTGCTATCCTGGCCAGAAGAACAAAAAAGTACTAAAGAAAAACTTCTCCGTCAATATTCAGGGCTGTACAATGTGACGAATTTGTCGAAAGTGCAATGAAAAGCACTCTTAGCACTCGTGCGACAAGTTACTTTTTCCCCCAGACCATTATTAGCTGTTTGATGATGTCTGTGAAATTCAAAGACACATTCTAATGCTAACCCTTATTTTCAAAAGGGGGCAAATGTTATCTTAGGTTTTGTGTGAAGATATGTCCAGGACAAAAAAGGTGCATCGCCAATCTGACATCATCAAAGCAGAAACGGAGAAGAGCAGAGGTAAAATGGCGGTAAGTTCAGCGAACTGCAAACCCTTCCCTCAGGAGGAAAGAACCACCATAAATCTGGCCATGTGGTAAGTAGCAGCTACGCTAGGGGAGAGGAGATTATGTGGTGACATCATACCATCGTACAGACGTCTGATTTGTAGCATGCCGATTATGAACTTCTACAAGCTGAGGAATCTCAAAAACGTGACAGGCACGGTTGCAACACACTTCATAACTTTTCATTTAAACTGAAGTACAACATATGTGCGCTTCAGGGTGTAAAGCACAGCGAACTAGAAAATAGCTCTTTTAATCCCGTTCAGGGACCCATGAGCCTACCGGAAAAGGAGGAGACTTAGGCTCCCTATACGGTTTATGCATGCCCTTAACAGATTGGATTGTCCTTGAATTTTGAGGCTGGAAAACTGGAGCGGTACTTCTAACTAGAGCTGAAACGAATCCTCAAATGGTTCATTTAATTAAATTCCTCTAATCAATTCTACTGTTTCGAAGCTTTTGTTACATGTGCGCACCACAGTCTGAACAAAGTTCACTGGCACACCTTGTGGTAATCTAAATGCCGCGGAGGAAAAAAAAAGATCATCGTGAAACTAAGAATTAGGGCTGCGCAATACACTGCAAATGTGTCATCACTGCAATATCAGCATGCGCAATATGCATACTGCAAAGAACAGGAGGAAAAAAACGAATGGTCAGCTCAAATGTTTGCTACACATATGTAAACATGAAGTTTTTGACAAATCAAATAGAGCCCTTCACCCATTTGGCCAATGGGGATAGTTCTTATAGGTTAGATGCCCGCCCCCTAGGCGGACAGCAACTAATTTGGATGTCATAGGGCTGTGTTGGCTTACATGGCTCTGCAGTATCGCATGGACATCGGGGGCAGTTCCACTGGACATCGACTTTGTTCATAACTTTTATGGACAGGATTTCTAGGCGCAGCCAAGGCGTTGAGGGATTCCGTTTTGGTGGCCTGAGGATCAGGTCTCTGCTTTTTGCAAATGATGTGGTCCTGTTGGCTTCATCTGAACGGGATCAGCTGGGATGAGAATTGGCTCCTCTAAATCAAGAGACCGTGGTCTTGGGTCAGAAAAGGGTAGAATGCCTTCTCCAGGTCAGGGATGAGGCCCTACCCAAAGATCTGTCATCCCGGAGGGGCTTGGAGTAGATACGCTGCTCCTCCACATTGAGAGGAGCCAGTTGAGGTGGCTTGGACATCTGATTAGGACGCCTCCCTGGTGAGGTTTTCTGGGCATGTCTAACCGGGAGGAGACCTAAAGATAGATCCAGGACTCGGTGGAAGGACAATGTCTCTCACCTGACCAGGGAACGCCTTGGGATTCCCCCGGAAGAGCTGGCCCAAGTGGCTGGGGAGGGGTAAGCCAGGGCCTCTCGACTTATGCTGATGCCTCCGCGACCCGACTCCGGATAAGCGGAAGAAAATGGATGGATGGATGTCTAGTAAACACCTTAGCTCTGCTCTTTCTGCTGATTATGCTTTCCCAGGGATCTTCTGATTGCCTTTTCTAGTTCATTTTCTTGTTTCCTTTGCGGACATCTTTTGATCACAATTTTTGCTTTTCCCATTTTTTATGATATTTTGTTAGTCATTTTTTAATTTCTTTGCTTTTGTTGTTTGTTGCTAGTCACATTGTCATCGCCAATCACTTTTATTGTGCATCACAGGTTTTCCAATTACTGTGCATATCTACTTAGAATAACTAAACTGTACAAGCAAAAGAAAAATCCCCGCCATCATGTTTATTTTTAGATGTCTGCAGTCTTTAGCGTTGTGGAGCAGAGATGCAGCAGCAACCTGGAGTCACGTTGTTGCTGCTTCATATCACTGCCTCTATGGCAAGCCATTGTGATACATGTAAATCACAAACGCTTCTATCTTTACGTAACTTAAACTGGATTATTGCCAATTCTTACATTATAGATAGGCCACCATTGCATTGTTACCAGTAGAAATGAAATGTTATTAGCATTTCCAGTACTACTGAACATGTTAATGAAACACATTACATTTTAGTTGAAGTTTAAGTAAATGGTAAATAGCCTGTATTTGTGTTCTGGAACCCATCCAAGTCGTTTTACAACACATTCAGTCATTAACCCACTCACACACACATTCACACGCTGGTGGGGATGAGCTACGATGTAGCCACAGCTAGCACTGGCACACACCGAGCACTGGCGCCACCGCTCCCTTCGACCACCAGCAACAGGCAAGGGGGGTTAAGTGTCTTGCCCAAGGACACAATGACAGCAACAGCCTGAGCGGGTCTCGAACCTGCAACCTTCTGAATATGGGGCGAGCACTTAACTCCTGTGCCACCGTTGTCTCAAGTCTCATTAGCCATCACACACCAGACACAGAAATGTATCTTCATTACTGCCAAACTGCGCTAAAGCTAAAATGAGCTCCAGGGGTGATAAATGCTACAAAAACAACGACTAATCTCCCGTCCTCACGCTCCACGCCATCTCCAAACTACTTGGACAGCATTGTGACTCGCTAGCTGCTTAATTCCAATCTTCCTTCAGCGCTACGGAGGCTAAATTTGAACAAGTGCGATGAACAAGTGAGACGGCTGAGGATCATGGTCAGCGTCTGAGTTCACTTGAAATGGCAGCTGACGACCTGAGCCAGCGCGTCGAGGAGGTGGAGAAGCTTTGTTACACTCTGCGGGATAGCAATGCTAAGCCATCGGCTAAAGTGGATGACCTGGAGAACCGTAGCAGACGGAACAATCTGCGCATCCTCGGACTGGCAGAATCTACAGAAGGTGGCCGTATAACAGAGTTCCTCGCGGGTGCCCTGTGTGAAATCTTTGGCAAGGAACTAATTCCAACCCCACCGGAGCTCGACAGGGTCCACCGATCTTTGGCCGCAAAACCAAAGCCGGGTCAGAGACCTCAGCCGATCATCATTCGGCTGTCCCGCTACCGCATTAAGGACCTGCTCATCAGGGAGGCACGGCGGAGAGGGACGCTCAATTACCGCGGTCAACAGATCCGCATGGTGGAGGATTACAGACCAGAGGTCTCAAATCAGAGAAAAGAGTACAGGGAGCTGCTGGCCACGCTTCATAACAGAGGAATCAGCTTAAATTTGCCTTTATTAATTTATTTAAATTTTTGTGTTCTGGCCTTTTTTCTTGTCATTTGGTGAATATCTGACACGTTTATTTGAGAATCTGAGGCTATATTTGAGGCTATATGTTCAGTGCTTTATTCCACAATCAACCTCAATGAGTAATCCACTGAATATTCTCAGCTGGAATGTCAAGGGTCTTAATCATCCTCTAAGACAGGGGTCGGCAACCTTTTCCCATCAAAGAGCCATAAATACCCGTTTCCCACAGTAAAGAAAACAAGCCTGCAGATGTGCTGACGTTCTAATGGTCATGCACATCGTGGAGGGAGCTATATCAATCAGGAAAAAATTCCCATCAGAACATCTGAGATGGACACTGAGCTCAGCGCAGCTCGCTGTCAGCGCATGCGTATGGTGGACAGCAAGCTGAAGATGTGTTGGAGTGCGTCGCAGAACCAGAACCATGCAGGAAGATTCTGTGTTTTCTAAACCCGGTCTCTCAGAGACTTGTCACTTAAAAAAAAAAAGTTCCCTGATTATGAATCTTTGGCTGAATAGCGCTTGTTCCTGTCTCCAACACTGCGACACATCCATGAGCCTGTCTGAGGAACAGTCCAGAATCTCACATCCTCTTCAGCTCAGAAAACGCCTAGAGACTTATTTGATTATGCACAAGCAGGTGACCTGTTCAGGTTTACACAGACAATCTTTAAATGTAGAATTAGCAACAGATAAAAGTGAATGCAGTGAAACAAAACACATTGTAATTAAATATTCATTCATTAGTTTACGAGCAGAGAGCCGCATCAGATGGATGAAAGAGCCGCATGCGGCTCCAGAGCCGCGGGTTGCCGACCCCTGCTCTGACAGAAGGAAAGTATTAGCACACATCAGACAGAATAATGCAATAATTTGTTTTTTACATGGGGCTTGTGGGGGGTTGGGCGGGCGACACTTCCATTCATCATTCGAAGCTTAAGCTAGGGGGGTCTCAATACTTATCAATCGTAACTCAACTCCTAATGCAACTCAATAAACTCCTCATGAAATAATATCAGATAAACACGGCCGTTTTGTTATCGTCTCTGGCAAGCTTTTCAACACTAATGTGGTACTGGCTAATCTGTATGGTCCAAATCCAGATAATCCTAGCTTATTTAAACATTTCTTCTCTCATCTGCCCAATGTGAAAACATACTCGCTCATTCTCGGGGAAGACGTACGCTGCTGGCGGGACCCTGTTTTAGATCGCTCATCACCACACCAGCTTCCTTATGTAAATCCGCTTCACGTGCCCAATCTGTCTCTGATGAACTTGGTATTGTAGAAATCTGGCGACTTCTCCACTCCAACACCAGAGATTATTCTTTTTTTCATTGGTACACCACTCTTTCTCATGAATAGATCTCTTTTTGACTCGATAGCCGGCTGGCTGCATTTGTAACCTCCTGCGAATATGGGAGCATTGTTATCTCGGACCACGCCGCCTTATCACTAGCCCTGTCCATGCCCAACTTTCCCAAGATAGATGGGAGCTGGCAATTCAATATAACTTTGCTGTCTGATCCAAACTTTCTGGAATTTACAAAAGAACAGATCACGCCACGTTTTTTGGCAAACAAACTCCACACCAGATGTGCCTAGGATGACTATATGGTAAACCATGAAGGCTTATTTAAGGGACCAAATAATTTCTTACACAGTGAGCATGAGAAAGAAAAATTCTAAGCAAAGATTGGAATTATCACAATAAATTAAAAAAATAGACCACCAATTGGCCTCCTTCAATGATCCTGAAAATGTTCACAAACGCATTGAACTCCAAACCAAATTAGACCTTCTCTCAGGTCACGTAATAGAACGACAACTTTTAAAGAACGAGAAATTTTATGTACATGGAGGCAAGGACGGGAAGATGTTAGCTAATCAATTAAGAAGGGTCCAGGCAACACAGTCAATCACGAGATTAATTCAGAGATGGGTCCCACACTGGATCAGGAAACAATAAATACTCTAGTCAAAAACGATTACTCTGTTCTCGACAGGTCTCAAGCCCCTGATTATAATTCAACAGTTTTAGGAGGGTCCTAATTAACCTACCCTTGCGGATGATGCAAAAAAGGTGCTAGACTCTACTTCACAAGTTGAAATTATGACAGCTACTCTTTCCTTACAATCAGGAAAACCTCCAGGCCCAGATGGCTTTCCGGCCGAATTCTTCTATTCATTTTCTTCCCTCCTTACTCCCTACCTACATGTTGTGCTATCCAACTCATTTAATGAAGGTAAACTTCCCCGTGATTGTATGAGGCATCTATAACCCTCATCCTAAAAAAGACACAGACTGAAAATAATGTTCATCTTATAGGCACATTCTTTACTAAATGTTGATCTTAAAATCCTAGCCAAAATTTTAGCTCACAGACCGGAGAAATACCTGCCATCAAATATTAATGAGGATCAAATGGAGTTCATGAAAAACCGGCATTCCTTTTTTAATATACGTAGACTACTAAATATCTTAGACACTTCCCCAAACACTGTGCCAGAAAGCCTCCCCTCCCTCAATGCGGAAAAAGCCTTTGACTGTGTCAAGTGGACCTATTTACTTAAGGCTTTGGAAAAATTCTGCTTTGGGAGCAATTTCAGATCATGGATAAGACTTCTCTGCCCCACTGCCTGTGTTCTTACTAACCAGCAAAGATCCAAACCTATGCACTTACACGGAGGCACGCATCAAGGCTGTCCTCAGCCCCTTACTATTTAACATAGCAATAGAAACCCTCGCAGCGCTACTCCATAACAGCCCATCCATGTCCGGTATCCAGACAGACCAGGTTGAACACAAACTGGAATTATATGCGAATGACTTACTGCTTTTCATTTCAGATCCCCTCGCCACCCTCCCTAACATTTCATCCTTGCTCTCTGCATTCAGTACATTCTTTGGCTACAAGCTGAACCTATCCAAAAGTGAACTATTCCCCTTAAATAACCTAGCGCTCCTCCTTCCCCTTTAAGCTAGCAGAGGAAAGGTTTACCAACCTTGGTGTGACTATCACATTGAAACAGAAAACTTTTAAATCAGATCAAGCAAAACCTATTAGTGTGGTCACCATTATCCAATGTCAAAGTTAAAGTCCCATTAGTTGTCACACACACTGATGTGTGTGCGAAATTTATTCTCCGCATTTGACCCATCCCCTGGGGGAGCGGTGAGCTGTAGACAAAGCCGTGATCAGGAACCATTTGGTGGTTTAACCCCCCAATTCAACCCCTTTATAGTCTCTTACCAGAGTATTTCTCTTATCTGATGGCACCATCTAGTGGCCGACAAGCATATCACACAAAAAGTATGTGGCTCCTTTAAGTTTCTTGTTATAAATGTGCTTCTGTAGTGACAAACAGCTAAAACACGTCGCTTTACGAGTATTATTCTCATGTCATGTTGTGTTCTCACACATTTATATTTTAGAGACTTTCTTGTCCGTGAAAAGTTCATCAGCTCTGCATCAGCCGAGTTATTCCTTAAATTTGAAGCATCTAAGCGGTAGTCTAATGCTATTGGTTAGTTCTGGTCGGCGCTCAGTTTCATATTGTACGGAACTCTGCAGGGCAGAGGACGTGCTTAGCAGAAAAAAAAAGATGTATTGCTTACATTTTATCACAGTACATGATAACATTATCACTTTTACGGATTTCTGACAAGTCATACATAATTTCTGAAAGTAGAAAACTCCGGAAAGCTACTTTAATGCCGAGTGTCAAGCAGGGAGGTATTGGGTCCCATTTTTTCAAAGTCTTTGGTATGGCCCGACCAGGAATCAAACCCTGATCTCCCAGTCTCAGGGCGGACACTCTACCACTAGGCCACTGAGCTAGTCCACCACTTTAATTGGGTGAATTAACTGTGAAAATGAACATTCTCCCTAAATTGTTTTATCTTTTTCAGTCAGTCCTAGTCTTCATCCCAAAGTCCTTCTTGGATTCCCTAGACTCTACCTACATATGGAAATGCAAACATCCTCGGGTCTCCAGAATACATTTACAGGGAGGACTATTACTGTGGCAAGGTGGAGAAACGAGGGCCCGGACGGGATTCGATCAATCAGGACACTGTAACAGGATGCTCACACTGCCACACTACCAAATTGCTGCTGGTCTTTCTGGGCAGCAGATATTCAACCATTGGTGTATTGGGCTAATAACAGACAGACCAATCCCACATCTTGGTTGGCTATGGGTATCAGTTTAGTCCAGTACACCTCCTTAGCAGCTTTACTGGGGGCCTCCTGCCCTACTTCCTTACCCTGCCCAATAAATAACCGAGTGGTACAACAATCCCTCAAAGTGTGGATCCAGTTCAGGAAATGTTTTTAACTAAACAGATTTTCCCACCAAAGCCCTATCCTATCTAACTACCTTTTCCCCTCATCATCCCTTGACCAGACCTTGAAGGACTGGGAGGAGATGGGTATAAAGTATTTTAGAGATTTATCAGTGACAACCTGGCCCACTTTTATCAGCTTTCAAATAAATTTAGGATCCCTAGAACACTTTTTTTCAGATACCTGCAAATTTGGCATTTTCTCAAAGATCACTTACCAGATGTCCCAGTGGCTCCTCAGAGTTCTATAATAGATGACATTCTTTGCTTGCAGCCTTGTGTAAGAGGTCTGATCTCGAAAATCTATAATAAGTTGATAAACTTAAAACAAACATCTACGGCTAAGATCAGGGCAGCCTGGGAGCAAGACCCTAACCAACAACTACCCGATGACACCTAGGACTCATTCCTGGAGCTCATTAACTCTACTTCAATATGCTCCCGCCATTCTCCATTTCAGTTTAAGGTGGTCCATCGGGCCCACATGCCTAAGACCAAATTGTCCCATATATATTCGGATTCGAACTCCCAATGTGACAAATGCAGAAAAGGCGAAGACACGCTGATTCACTCTTTCTGGGCCTGTCTCAGTCTTAGAACATTTTGGCAGAAGGTCTTTCAGACTCTCTCAGCAGTCTCTAAGGTGGATATCACCCCTGACTCCCTTCTAGGTCTGTTCAGTCTTTATTCAGGGAGCCACAATGTTTCTTCTGATATTCGTCTAGGGTTGTCACGGTAACCGGTATAGCGGTAAACCCCGGTAAAAAAGTTGACAATAAAAATAACCGTCCAGTTTTTAAAAAACTAAATTATCTCGGTGGGTTTACCGTGGCCGCGGTTTCGGCGCCGTGACCCTTACCAGCCACCGTCGCTTCTGCTGAAGTTCCCGCGGCGCGCACACGCACTTTTTAGTTTGCAACGGCACCAAAACTTTGAAGCTGAAATAATGGCCGAAGGAGGAGACGGCAGCACCCAGGACATCCATCAGCCCTCAAAGAAGACTAAATCGGAAGTATGGGCATATTTTGGATTTCTGAAAAGTGCTGAGGGACAGTTAATAGAAGACGGCTATCCCGTTTGCAGAACGTGCAGGAAACAAGTGTCTGCAAAAGGCAGCAACACTTCGAATCTAATGGCACATCTGCGTGACCATCACCCACGTCTCTACAGCCAGTGCAAGGTAGGTTAACATTAGCATTTTAGCTTAAATGCATGACGCGAGGACTTTTGGTTGAGGGAGAATGCAACGAGTCACTATATACTGCAGCCGCAGCGTCCTCTGCCAGCATTTAAACCGTGTCACGGACACCCTGTTGCTGGATGAAGCATCTTATTTGTTGATGATGAAGAGAAATATACAATTAGTTCCTTGTCATTGATTTGTTTACTTATTCAATGCCATTTATACTTGAACATTTGGATTTGATTACATAGTGTAGTAGTTATTTTAGTAATTTGTTTAAAGTGGCTATTTATTTTAAATACATATTTTTTAAGGTTGACTTGTACAGCACTCAAGTCAAGTGTGGACTGGAGTTTTAGATTTTCATTTTGATAATGAAGAAAACAAGTATATGAGAAAACAAGTGGTGTTTCTTTGATTTGTTTACATATTGTTTATGTTTTGAATGTTTGGATTTGTATCATTTAAACCTGCACTGACTACTGTAACACGTTCCAGAAAAAGAAGCTATTTGTTCCTTTACTTGTGAAAAGTTGCACTTTTGCTAAGGCTTTGTGTTATTTTAGGTTTAATAAACACTGTTAAACCTTTTCAGAACTATTTCAGTTTGTGTAGAACAGGACTATCAATGCTTTCTGAGCATATGCAACACCGTTTAAAAATACCGCGATAATACCGAAAACCGTGATAATTTTGGTCACAATAACCGTGAGGTTACATTTTCATACCGTGACAACCCTATATTCATCACATACTGTCATTCACCTCCTTCTTAGCCAGGCATGCTGGTCTGCTCAGGTGGAGGGGTGCCGCCCTGCCAACCCATGCTCAGTGGGTGATGGAAGTGATGTCTTGCTTGAGCCTGAAAAAGATTAGATATTCCATCCAAAACCAGGGGGGGGGGGGGGATTCGAGAAGGTTTGGGGAACCCTTTGTTGGCCACTTTTCTCGCCCCCTTTGAACCTACTTGTACTGACCCACTTTTCTCCCTCACATCTCTTTTTCCCTAACTTAACCTTGGGGGGGTTCCAGGACTCTAGAAGGCGCTATATCAAACTCAGGTCATTTACCATTTAGCGTTAATGTAATTTGAGGGGTGGGGGAACTTGGCATCCAGCTGTACAATAATGTATACTTCTTGCATTGTTGACTTCCATTGTCATTCGTTGTGTTTACTTGCCTTTTTAAAAAATATTTATTTATTTATTTAGATCTTTTTTTTAATTGTTTTTTGTCTTTGTTCTCATCTTAGGGGTGTTTCTTATAATTTTACAAATACTCTACAAGGATTTTGTGCCTACCACTGTTTTTTGCATTTCACATCATTGTTTAAATCCGCTATGTATACTGTTAACCCTTATTATCTGAAATGTCAATAAAAAGATTTATGATCGAAACATAAAAGAAAACATAAAAGAAAAAGCCTGCTACTGATGAAGATAGCCTAACGGATAAGATGGTTTAGGCCCTATCCTCTCTCGTCTTCAGCCGAGCCAAACGCAGCAGCTGGCTCTTGGAGCAAAGCAGGAGCAGCAAACACCAATTCAATACATATCAGTGTTTTTCTACACAGACACTCCAGCACCACGCCAGTTGTTGCTTGTTATTGTGTTTTCATGTATGCACTAGTGTTTGTCAGTGTGTTCAAGTACTAGTAGTAAATGCAAGTAAAAACTAGCTACTTTTGGTTTTTTTGAGATTGCAACAGTTGATGGGGACATATAAGCTAGCCTTAACCCTTCATACCTTTAGAAGTGTGACTGAAGGAAACCTCCTGGCTATTGTTTACTCCTTCTGGTAGTGCTCCTCCAGCACCTCCTCCTAACACAGATGGTTTCAGACGAGGCTCGATGTCCAGTGCAAACTGCAGGAAGACGAGCAAAGATGCAGAATGATGGTGACAAGAGGACAGTCTGGCACAAAGAAAAATTATATCCTAATTCACCTGAACTGAGCTGTTGTTAAACATCTCCAATGTCTCCTCATCTTCATCTTCCTCCTCCAGTAGTGCAGTCTGGCTGGCCTCCTCCACCATTCCTCCTCTTCTTCCTTGATCCTCCACAGCTTCCAGCTCCTCCTGGATGCCAGTGGGGTCATAGTGCTGAAGAAAGACAGCAGCTCGACTGGAATTCCTCTGGATCTCCACACGAAGGATGCCATCTCGAGGCCAGCGGTCCCTGACTGCCTCCAGGCAGTTGATGGGGGAGCGGGAAAAGGCGATGTGGATGTAGGCCAGGATAAAGAGGACGAAGAGCGCCTAACAAACAGCAGTTCTCCAGTTAAACTATGTCCAAAGCAACTGAGACACAGGTAGTGACTTGATTCCTTTAACTCAGAGTCTATTCTCTGGTTAGGGGCCTAATTCAGACCCACAGCTAACATACAGGCCATGGTGTTCTGGACCACCTGCTGACCTGACACGACCCCACACAGGATTCAACCACTAATTTGACCGGACATAGCTAGAACAGAATGCAATAGAATAGAATGGAAAATCCCTTTATTGTCCTGAAGTGGGGGATTTTGGGTCACAGAAGCAATTATATTCAATATAGAAGCAGAGGGAAAAGCAAGAAAAAGGAATAAAAGCCTATAAATTAAACAAAAAACCCTAATGCAAGAAATACTCAAAATATTCAGTTATATTTAAATCATTTTAAAAATAATACCATGTAAAAAGACAAGGAGATTTTTATAGTGATAACATGAAAGCACACGGCCGAGTGCAAATAGAACAACAATAGAACTTTTGCATTTTTATCTACAATATATTTATAATTCATGTAAAATAACCCTAATTGTATCTAGGCGTGGGCCATTTCATGTTGTTTCAAATATTAGCATCATCTTTCATTTGTTTTCGTCGTCGTCTTCCTCCGCTTATCCGGGTCCCAACTAGGGAGCTCCAGACCGTCCTCTCCCCGGCCACCTCCACCAGCTCCTCCGGCAGGACCCCAAGGCGTTCCCGGACCAGATTGGAGATGTAACCTCTCCAACGTGTCCTGGGTCGACCCGGGGGCCTCCTGCCGGCAGGACATGCCCAAAACACCTCCCCAGGGAGACGTCCAGGAGGCATCCTGACCAGATGCCCAAACCACCTCAACTGGCTCCTTTCGATCCGGAGGAGCAGCGGTTCTACTCCGAGTCCCTCCCGGATGTCCGAGCTCCTCACCCTATCTCTAAGGCTGAGCCCGGCCACCCTACGGAGGAAACTCATTTCGGCCGCTTGTATCCGCGATCTCGTTCTTTCGGTCATTACCCAAAGCTCATGACCATAGGTGCAGGGATGGTGCTAGTTTAGAAATTAACCTCCCGATCTGATACAGAACCACTTGACCACGATTCAGATAACACCAATACATCCGGATTGCCTGCTGAACCCATACCTTTACCATATCAAATTTCTTGAGGAGGCTATGAACATTTAAATGAAGCAAACCCAACCCATGTCTTTCTCCGAAATCGACAGGTGAACTTATTGAGTTCAAAAGTGGTCCAAGATTTGGGTGAATATTTCCTGATATTAGTAGAAGTACAAGGATCAGGAGACCTTTCCTGTTTTCCTAACCCTAACCCTAATCCTAACCCATCATTTTCATCCTTCGATGCGTGCGTCTCAAGCCTGCCCTGTAAATCAGTCACATTACAGACAACGCTATGTTGTATCAAATAGATACACAAACATCGACATTAAGGCTTTGAGAAATCCTGACATTAGCATGAGGTTTGCTCTGGTTTTGACTGTAGCCAAATCTGAGTTCCGGATCCCCTCCGCTTGTGTAGTTGCCCACCCAAATTCAACCATGGTCCATTTTGCTGACATGTAAAATTCTTTTGACCACATGTCGTTATAAAGACTAGAAAAACTAAAGCAGGAAAGATACGGAGAGGGGTGCCTCTCTCCATTTTTACATCCCCAGGAATTAGCAACATGGCAATACAATCAGACTAATCACAGTTTTCACTACTACTGTTCCCAGACGCCAGACAACCTCCAGTTCTACCTGCTGACGGACGCAGGCCGTCTCCAAATCAGTTCGTTCCTTGAGAGAGCCGCTTCCCCGGAGCAGATCTATACTATATTTTACTTGTGAAGAAACTTAAACTCAGACATTGTTTCCTAAATAAACTGTTTTTTCTTTTGAGGCTAAAGCGACTAGTTACGGCAACATTTCTGTCTAATCTGGATTATGGAGACCTTTAGTATACGAGTGCCTCAGCAGTGTCTTGGTAAGAGCAGGGACACACTGGGACTAAAAAACAGCCCTGGACCTTGACTGGGCCCAGCCCAAAGTAATCGGCGAGCGGAAATTCGGCAGCAAAAATATGTGGTCAAGTCATCAAAATTATAGCAACAGCGCTAATGCTGACTATATGTTGTATTAAAAGCTGTATAAGCTTAATAATTTATGCAGTAATTAATCTTCTTAATAATAATAATAATAATGCATTGAACTTATATAGCGCTTTTCTAGACATCCAAAGACGCTTTCACACACTCTCACATTCACACACTGCTAGTGATGGTAAGCTACTTTGTAGCTACAGCCGCCCTGGGGAGGTCTGACAGAGGCGAGGCTGCCATTTGGCGCCGTTGGCCCCTCTGACCACCACTAACACAGGAAGGTTGGGTGAAGTGTCTTGCCCAAGGACACAACAGCAGGACACCCCTGGCGGGAGCTGGAGTCGAACCCATGACCCTCCGATCATGAGGCAACCCGCTCTACCACCTGAGCTGCTGCTGCCCTCTTACTGCACTAATAAACCACATCTAAATGGAAATGCAGCATTACAAACGTAACTTCTGTATTTAAGATGTGTGTGTGAGCATTACCTGAACACTACTACCAACCTTTCTACGTAAAACCACAACATGCTTCTTATTCCCCACTGCACGTGGCCTTTTACAGCTAAAATGTTGAACTTCAGCTGTTATCCTAAAATAAAACTGCAACCTGAACATGAATTCCTAACATCAATCCTTGCAAACGTCTCTCCTCTTACACTCCATGCTTACTTCCCCGGGATCTGCCCGTGGAACCAGCGATCGTTCTGCCCCTCATTACTGCTGCCATGTTGCTGTGTAGCTATCTGCCCCACTTCTCCACCGTGAACCTGCTGCTGGCTGTGCTGCTAAATATGTCGGTTCATTTGTGGCATTTAGAGGCTTCAGCGTCTAATGCCCGCCTTCTCAGCCCCACCCTTTTCTTTCTTTTTCACTAGCGGCCGGGTTTTGCATCGTTTTTTTCTACTACCTTTGCCTCCTCTCCAGCTTCTTCTCCTCCTTGCCTGGAGGCCACAGCCAATGTAGCTGGCATCCAACTTAGAGGTGCAGTGCTGCCACCTAGAGTGCTGGAGCATGAAGGAGCTTTGAGGGGGGGGACAGGTGTTGAAAACGTGCGTGGGAGTGGTGGGCCGGCCCACCGGCCGTCCTGTGATTCTCCAGAATCCACAGATGGCTAATCCGCCCCTGGGTAAGAGTGATGAGGTCATCATGCCTCGCTGAGGTTTATCACTAACTGTAGACCACTGACCCATCATGGTGAACAGTGTTCGATCTTCTTAAGCTTGGTTTATGCTTGATGCATTTACTTTCCGCTTGGTGATGCGGCTCGCGGATGGAACGCGCTTCACAACTCGCAGCGTTTATGGTTCATGCGGCTCGTCTCTGCGGTGAGCCAATATTCTCCCAAACTGTAGGGGGCAGCATGGAGCTCTACGGCATGCACACAACACTACACCATAGTAGAAGTAGAAATTACTGTTGTTTACAACATGGCATTCCAGCAATTTTAACAGCGTTCTCGTCTTTTCCGACAGTGCGAGCTATTTCTCTCCAAGAATTATTAACAACATGTTGATCACGGTGATCTCTGAGAGCTGAATCATACAAATGTCTGTATTTACCAACCTCTGCCATACTAGTTTTTTGCCAATCCGCCATGTTTTTCCGTGTTTGACCGTCTGCGTGGTTAGAAAATTTCCTAGATGCGCGGTGCGGAAAGTTTGGGCCGTGCGGAGGCGCGGTGGAGGGGCGTGGTTGTTAAAATGACGCAAATTTGCCGCACGGAGCCGTGCGAACCTCACAGACGCGTCAAGCATAAACCAACCTTTAGTCCCTACACCCCCAGCAGGTCCCTGAGGTCCAGTGATCAAAGCCTACTGGTTGTGCAGCACCAGGCTAAAGGTCAAAGGTGACAGATCATCTGCTGCTGTGGCCCCCAGACTCTGGACCTCTCTCCCCCTGAGCCTGAGATCAGTGGACTCAGTGGTCTCCTTTAAAAAGCAGCTGAAGACTCACTTGTTCAAGCTGGCTTTTGTATGACCTTCTTCACCTCTCTCTCTTTATTCTGCTCTCCCCACCTATTCCACCTTCCTCAGGATCCACTGGTTTCCCTCTTTCCTGTTCACTCTCTCTCTTTCTTTACATGTTTTAATCACAATTGTCTATTTTTGCTCTTTTTAAATATATTTTTAAAAAAATTCTAAATGCTTTTTTATATTTTTACATTTTTTGTTTTTGTGAAGCGCCTCATGATTTTTATCTTGAGAGGCGCTTTAGAAATGATATCTTCTTCTTCTTCTTCTCCAGTGGGATGACCCTAACCCGGGGACATTGGTACATCTTCATTTATACGGCCATGCTTGGATGACTACCTCCTACATCTGTAACTTAATCTCACAGAGAAGTGTAACTTCTCAGTCTGCGTACAACCATCAGCTGTTACTGTGGTCTGTTTCCTCACACCGAACCGGGCTGGAGGGCTTTGGTTCCCTCTGCTCCTTCTGCATGGACCAGGCTGCAGGAACACTGCAAACTAACCCAGTTTATCTCCTTGAATACGTTTAAAACCAGACTGAGAACCTCGAGATGCTTCTCTGTGTTGTAACTGTCTTCTGTAATCTAGTACACAACATGTCTGTGTAACTGTAACTTAGTAACTGTAACTTTTGAAATGCCACGTTTCCTTCTACGGAAATCTGTGAGGACAAAATGCATTCACTGATTTGTAACAGCTGGTTACAAAACTTTCACCATCAATTAACATGGTTGCTTTACACATTCACCTCTTCACTCATTGCCAGTGATGAAAGGGATTCTGATGTTCTTGTCATTTTCCGGGGGTTGCACTGCCAGGGATTTTTGACCCTAATGCCCATCGTCGGTAAGGTCTTATTTGAACTCAAAAATAATGCTTGCTTGCAATGATTTAGGTATGTACTGCCCCCTATTGCCAGGAAAACTACACAATGTCACTTTAAAATTGTCTCTTCCAATATTATGTATTCTGACAACCACCTCTGGTCGAGCACCGCACACGTGGAAAGACCAACAACTACAGCTGCAATGACCTCAGAGCGTGATGAAGTGTACGGGGGGATTAGGTCAGAGAGGTATGATGGCGCACGGGCCTGTAGTGACTTGAAGACAAATGTGAGTACCTTGAACTTGACTCTAAGAAAGCCTGTAAGCCAATGCAGATGAGCCAAGATTGGTGTGATATGTTCATGCCTCCTGGTGCCAGTCAGGAATCTAGCTGCAGCATTCTGTACCATTTGGAGCCGAGCTAGAGATGCCTTGCTAACTCCAGGGTAGAGGGAGTTGCAGTAATCTAATTGAGAGTTGATGAAAGCATGGACTACTGTCTCCAGGTGAGCCCATGACACTAGTGGCTTAATCCTGGATAAGCAGCGGAGATGGAAAAAGCAGCAGCGAACTGCACTGTTAATATGAGCATCCAGGTTTAGTGATGCGTCCAACTTCACACCAAGATTTGAAAAATGCAACAAATGCTGATGCCTAGCAGACCTAGAGGGCGGAGCCGTTAAATACACACACACACACACACACACACACACACACACACACACACACACAGGCTGTGTTTCAATTCAGGGTCTGCATCCTTCGTCGGCCGGTTACGTCACAGCGCCGCGACCAGGCCTGTCCCAATTCGAAGACTCCTTCAAATGCGGCCTTCTTTTCGCCTGCATGAAGGATGGGTCCGGTGTATCCTTCAGTGGTTTACATTTCCCAAGATGCCTTGCGGGCCGGACGGCAGAACTTTTAACAACAATGGAGGACAGTGAAGCGGGAGCTGTCGGAGAGGATTGCGCATATAAATGTCAGTATGAACCTGAAAACTGTTAGGTTAAGGACTTTTTGTGATACATGAACGTTATTTTAGTTAGAAATGTTACAGTAAAAGTGCTTGTATTGCGGTCTCGGCTCGTATGTTCGGCCGCTCGGTGTCGTCCTTCTCCCGCTACGTTTCCCCCTGATTTTAATAGAAGTTTGTATTTTAGGGACAAAAGAAAACCAGGGAATTTATTAAGCTTAGGGCGGAGATGGACCACATGATCACTGGAGCAAAGTATTCGGCGGCTGTGGCATGGAGGTACAATAACATCTCATATTTTAAAAACTCGTTTGAGTTTATTTTTTTCTGCGAAAACATGAAAGCAATAACCCGTTGTCCTCTTTTCTCTTCCTGTTTCTTTTCTTACATGTTTGTTAAGACTATTCTGGAGAAAATGGGCATCCAGGGGAAGGTGCCAGCGATGACCAGCTTCTGGATCTGATCAGGGAGGACATGAGGCTGGAGAGGGAGGCAGAGCAGCAGAGGGCCCAGGAGAGAAGGGAGAACTTTGACAGCTTTTTATTTTGCTAGACAAAATGGTTAATAAAGATTAAACATGTACATATAAAAGAAATATCTAAATAAAATCAGTTCTGCATTAAACTCTTGAATTTTATTTTGTTTACAAATGAGAATTGTTTACTAGAGGGTATCCGCTGGGTCTTGAAATCTTAAAAGGTGATAAATGGGTTTTGGTCAAATGAAGACCCTTAGAAAGTATTAAAAACTATGATCACATCTTTGCTCAGGCTCAGCTTGTCGAAGTATTTTCTCTGAATTCGCTCTCCAACAGTCAAGGAAATGATTAAAGATCTAAATAAAACTTCGAGCTCCATCGTTTAAAGTTCCTTCTCCCTTCTGCTCAGCGGTTCCACGGTTGCTAGGCGACGGAACGTTCGCTGAGGGAGAGGCGGGGATTCATGAAGGCTAGGCCTGTCCAAATTCACAGCCGTTAACATCCGGTCTACCCGGCCGACGGAGGACCCAGCCCACGTCGGCCGAGTAGGCTGGGTCCTTCGAAGGATGCAGACCCTGAATTGAGACACAGCCACAGGCTCACGACATTGTGACATCATATGGTACCAGCTAACGTTTTAGGATACCTGTTAGCCAATAGCGATGGCAGATTTAAATTCAAATGCAGTGCAGAGTTTTTACCCGACTACGGCTCAGCACTGACAGTTTAAGGCAGAAAATTTTAATTTTAACTAAAATGCACTAAAGTGCAAAACTATTGACTACACGTGTCTGCAGCACGATTAGACACGCATTTATATAGCTTATCAGAAAAAAAGTTGATTTGGGGGGTGACTTGCTCTTTAAAGGGGGCCAACAAAGAGAGGTCAACGTCTAGACAGAGGCAATATTTATACTGGGACTAAAAACAATTGCCTCAGTTTTACCCTCATTAAAACTTAAGATGCTAGAAGCCGTCCATGTTCTGACCTCCTCCAGACAATCCAGTAAGGGCTTAATTGATCTTGCAGATCCCATTCTCAGGGGAAATTAAATTTGACAATAATTGGTGTATAGGTGGAAATTAATTTTATGCTTTTGAAAAACTTAACCAAGGGGCAACAGATAAAGGGAAAACGGCAAAGGCCCCAGGACAGACCCCTGAGGCACCCCCCAGGAGAGGTTGGCACTGGTGGAAAAGAGGTCACCAAGCTTCTCACAGAAACTCCTCCCGGAGAGGTAGGATCTTACCCCCTCCAGTGCACGTCCGGTGACTCCCACCCACTGTTCAAGCCGAGAGGTCTAATAAAAGCAGAATCACAGGATCGCCTACACTGTAGCCACAGCTGCCCTATGGCACACTGACAGAGGCAAGTCTACCGTACACAGGCACCACCGGTCCCACTGACCACCACCAGCAGGCAAGGTGGGTCTTGCCCTAGGACACAACGACTGCTACAGACAGAGTGGGGCTTGAACCTGCAACCTTTCGATTACAGTGCGAGCACTTAACTCCTTCGCCATCATTGCTAATGATGGGTATATTAGAGCAGCTGCATCCTGGTACAACATGCTATACTTTATGCACGACACAATTTGTCGACTTATAGCCAAAGAAAACTAGAGACTGGTTGACCATTAAAACAACCGTTTGTGGCAGCCAGTTTGAAAATGCATCCCAGAAACTAACAGAAAAGACTTCTCACCTTGAGCAGAACAAAGAACTCAAAAACTCTCCTGAATGACGGTGGAAAAAGACGTGCATAGGTGACGGCCATTTTGAAGAAGAGGGCATGGAAGAGGCGATCACGCACGTTAATGAGCGGGTTCTGGTTGATGTTAGGGTTCCGGATCCTGTTGGGACCCATGTTGTTGTTGTTGTTCAGAGGGACATTGTTGTTGGCTTGGTTCTCTGACATGGTCTTGATGTCTGCAGGCCTCTAATTTTCCAGGATCTGGTTCTAGGTCAGCATGGCTGTCATCTGCATCATGAAAGCAAAGGCTGGACTCAAACCTGGCTTGGGTAATGCTGTCCACGGGTGAGTGCCTCTGTCCCCTGGACCAGCTCAAACACCTGAAAAAGACAAGAACACAAATTATTTATTGAATCATTGAGGCAGTCCCAGAAGCTGATCAGAATCGTGTTCAACGTTAGGACTTGGACAGCTGGAGCCTCAATCCAAATATTCCCGTTTCATACTGTTCTGGGTCTGCAGGAGACACTTGGTGATGAGGTGTGTACCTCACAAATCAATTCGATTTCGATTCAGGGTCCTACGATTCTATTATTAAACGAATATCATGACTACCACTAACTGCATGGTTGGTTCTTGTTGAAAACACAGAAAAGGTGCGTTTGAGTGCGTCAGCCTCCTTCAGCGACAGGGAAAGCTCTAGCTGAGTAAATGAAGCAGGGTGTTCGGTACCAGCTGATATGTGGAAGTGTTTTAGCCATGGATGTTACAGATTATGTCACCAGAAAAACCCTTTTCAGTTCTGTTGGTCAGAGAACCTCTAGAAGCTTCTACTGATAAATAAAAGATCCTCTGGGCTCCCTCAGATCCACTACCCTGCTGCAGACAGCAAAAGGGCTCCTTTATCTGTGAGGAGGAGGAGGAGAGTGGGAGGAAGAAGGGGCAGCATCGTGTCTCCTGCCTCTCCTACAGCCTCCATCCACTCTGTTGCAGACTGTGAGAACTTTCTGTCTTTCTTTGTGGACAAAGTCAATAAGGTTAGATCTAGCATCTCTCCTTCAGCCTTATCGCCGCCTCTCCCGACTCCAACCAGGCCCATCATCCTAGATAGCTTTGCTCCTGTTTCTTTGCCTGAGTTAACCAAACTAGTTAACTCTATGAAGACCTCTGCATGCCCCCTCCACATCTTACCCTCATCTTTGTTTAAAAGTGCTTTTCAGTCCATCGGTCCCAGCGTGCTCTCTATAATTAATGCTTCTCTGGTCTCTGGTCAGGTCCCTGCTTACTTTAAGAACGCTGTAATCCACCCGCTTGTTAAAAAACCGAGTCTGGACCCCTCTCTCCATAGCAGCTTCAGACCCATCTCTAAACTTCCGTTCATCTCCAAGATCTTGGAAAAGGTTGTGGCTAAACAACTCACAGCTGCTCTTGATGAACATAACATCTATGATAGCTTCCAGTCAGGTTTTCGTAGAGCTCATTCTACTGAAACAGCTCTTCTTAGGGTCTCTAATGACCTTCTGAATCACAGCGATGCAGGGTTCTGGTTCTGGTCCTGCTGGACCTGACTGCAGCCTTTGACACTGTTGACCATCACCTGCTACTGGAGAGGCTGAGAGACTGGGTAGGCCTATCAGGATCTGCTCTGGAGTGGTTCTCCTCTTATCTCTCTGAGCGCTCCTTTTCTGTGGCCGTCTCCAAGTTTAGGTCCTCCACCACCTCTCTTACCCATGGTGTCCCACAAGGTTCTGTGCTGGGGCCTCTGCTCTTCCTCCTCTATCTGCTTCCTCTTCAGCACATCCTGAGCTCCTTCAAAGGAATCTCCTACCATCTTTATGCAGATGACATCCAACTGTACATCTCCTTTAAGTCCCATGAGATGTCTAAGCTGCAGCTGTTACACACCTGCTTAGACTCTATCAGAACCTGGATGGTGGGAGCTTTCTTCAGCTGAATGAAGATAAGACTGAGATCCTCATCTGTGCCCCAGACAAGCTGGTTCCCAAAGTCAGAGACTCTCTTGGTCAGCTTGCTTCTGTCAGGAATCTTGGCGTGACCTTTGACCCAGCTCTCACCCTGGATTCTCATGTCAGTTCTCTTGTTGGCTCTTCCTTCTTCCATCTCAGGAACGTTGCTAAGCTGAGTCCCATTCTGTCCCGCTCTGAACTTGAGACAGTTCTCCACACCTTCATCTCCTCACGCTTAGACTACTGTAACTCTCTTTTCACGTGTCTGAGCAGAACCTCCCTGAACCGTCTACAGGTGGTTCAGAACGCCTGTGCTCGGCTTCTGACCAAGTCCTCCAAACACACCCACATCACCCCGCTTCTCCTCCAGCTTCACTGGCTGCCAGTCAACTTCAGGGTTCATCTCAAGATCCTGGTTCTGGTCTATAGGGCCTTACATGGACAAGCACCATCTTACATTGGTGATCTTCAGAGTCCCTACACCCCCAGCAGGTCCCTGAGGTCCAGTGACCTAAGCCTACTGGTTGTGCAGTACCAGGCTAAAGGTCAAAGGTGACAGATCACTTGCTGCTGTGGCCCCCAGACTCTGGACCTCTCTCCCCCTGAGCCTGAGATCAGTGGACTCAGAGGTCTCCTTTAAAAAGCAGCTGAAGACTCAAGCCTGATTTATGCTTCTCCGTCTGCGTCAGTGCGGAGACACGCAACGCCATTATCCGTCCTTGCGTAGGGATCCGGCAGGCACGCAAGTACGTACGGAGTCGAGCCCACTTTTTTAAACATCCGTCGAATGAAACGGATTACGCAAGCTTGTGATTGGTCAGGACGCCGCTGTTGTTTACAGCGCCGCCATTGCAAAGAGAGCCGAGGATAACTAGCGGCAGACACGGAGAAGCTTGAAGAATACCTCGCGATAAAACTCTAAAATAAACGTTTAATTCTCCCGTGACTGGAGGAGTGTAAAGATGCGCAGCAAGCATTTTATTTGTGGACGGAAATGACAGGAAACGTGGGTTTAGAGGTGGGGAGCGCATGAAGAGGTGGGAGAATGAGAGACAAATATGTCCGTGTTAAAAGTCTCTTATAAACACAAAAAACACAATATAAACACACGATCTTGGACCGATACATGACAGGATACCACAGAACAGCGCTACGCCCTCTGTGGTCCTGCCGGGCAATTGCTTTGCAACACTCTCCAGGAGACGGAGAAGTAAAAGAGCAAAACGTTTCCGTCAATCCGTGCGTGTCTGTCCCTTGCGGAGCTGACGGAGAAGCATGAACCAGGCTTTACTTGTTCAAGCTGGCTTTTGTATGAGCTCCTGCTTTTTTTTTATCGCCTCTTTACTCGTTGTTCTTAAGAATAATGAGGTAAAGCTTAAAGGCGAACCTCAAGATGATCTAGAACTAGTATTTCTGATCAATTCATCACTTCTGACCACAGCACGAAACGTGGAGCCCCTATTACGTGTTTGTCGCCGGCTGCTCGTCACCTCCATAGAAGCTCGCGAGCGCTTTTTTTATCATTTCTAGTGAGAGCAGAGCCAAACTCAGACCAGATCAAATAAGATCACTGTGTAGGTTTTTAAAAAATATAAACACATACAACATGTTTACTCCACATTCATTCACACAGACGCTAACTAACAACACGCTAGGGCCCGACCGATATATCGGCCGGCCGATATTATCGGCCGATATAGGGGTCATTAACTCTATCGGCTATCGGCCAAAAAGACGGCCGATATGGCCGATATAGCGCTACCTATCCAGCAGATGGCGCCAGCTTTATGAACTCATGTTGTGGGCTCCACTCCTTGGGGGGTGGAGCCACCGTCACAGCACACATGCAGCAGAGCAGCAGTCAAGCAGAGATGAGACGGTGATGAGGAAGTAGGAGGTAAGTCTTAAGTTTTAAGCATATTTGTTGCGTCAGTGGTAAGTTGAACGGTAAAATCAGCAATGACAAAAGTATGTTTCCCCTCAACATGCTTCCTAATTTGATGGTGTGCCTCGTGGCCTCGTATTGAAAAGTTAACCTGAAAAAATAAAATAAAAACTGCCGCAGCATTACGCTCTACGCAGAGCTCACGCTGCTTCCCCTTTAGTCATGCAGGGCAGTAAGTAAGTAACATTGGCCTTTTTCTGGTAGACATTCTGGAATATTCTCAGACTATTTCCTCCGCTCTTCTTCAGCAGTCTTTTCAAACTCACACGGTTCACCCGCGACTTGCGAAAAAATTGTGCAGACGTCGAAACTAGCGTTGCATGACGCGGGCTGGTGCGCCAGCGTGCAGCGCTTCAGCGGCACCTGTGGCCTATAGAATAGGATAACAAGGGCGAAGAATGAAGGCGCCGTTTCGCGGCGCTTCGGCGGCACACGACCGTTGTCGCAGCTGAGGACGGGCGAGGGGGGGTTGGCAAGTGGCAACAAAGCAATGAAACGCTGTGCAGGGAGTCCCCCCACCTCTCCCTGGCTGGGAGAGGGGGGGGGGGGGGGGGGTAATACGAGAAAATAAACATTCCTCTCTACAATAGAATAAATCTACTGTATTTTTCAGCCTTATATTTTACATAAGGCTTATACATTGCCACATACTAGTCATTTAACATATCTTATTTTTATTTTCCTAATACTGTCGGCTTTGGAAAGGATCCAAACACAAAAGTGTAAAACTCAAAAGTACTTTAATGCCAAAAATCAGGTGACAGAAATAAAATCAGGTAGCTAGGACGCTGAAACCAGCAGAGTACTGAAACTGAACCGTATGCACTGAGGAGTGAGAGATGACAGAGGACTAGTTATGGGGAGGAGCTGTGAGTGGGAGCAGAGGACAGCAGGGGAACATGGGAGGAACTATAAATGAAAATAATTTTAAAGAAGAAAGAAACCTAAAAGGGAAAGAAGAATAACTAGAAATAAAAACCTGACAACAAACGGAGTAGAAAATTCAGTGGAAGGAATAAAAAGACTTGAATACTAAATGAGAAACCCCTTAACAGCTGGGGAACCAAACTAAAACAGAGCCATTGGTTTTGAGCCACAATGTCTGATTTCATTTATTTACATGATAATTTTTAAACTTTTAAGAATAAAATGTCACATTTAATGTATTTTACTTTGTCTTGGTATCAACAGATATATAACTGTACTTTTATGTTGATTACTTTGTTACAGGTGGAAAAAGAGGGTCGTAGTAAGGTGTGGGCCTACTTCACTAAAGATCCATCCGGTGATGTCATCAGCAGGCCAGGGTGAGACAAAAGCAAGTCAAAAAACACAACTAACTTGTGGCACCATCTTAAAAAGAAGCCCAACGATGATTACGAAGTTGCACCAAGTCAAGCAAAGAAAGGGACAGGAACTCAAATGACTCTTCCACAAGTTGTTGAACGAACAGCAAAATGGGGCCCAAATGACCCAAAAGTCAGAGAGATAGATAAGCTCATAATGGAAACGACTGCCACAGATGTCCTGGCCTGTGCTGTTGTGGAGGGAGTGGGGTTTAAACGACTGGTTGCAAAGCTGGAACAAAGATATTCACTGAAAAATGTTTTCGCACAAAGGTGATGGAAGTAACTTACCAAAAGGTTGTGAACAAGGTTAAACAGCTTCTTCATGCTGACCATTCTGGACCCCTTGCCTTCACTACAGACTGCTGGTCTGGAGCTGGTGACGCCCTCATGAGTTTAACAGTTATTAACAAAAAGTGGCAGAGTCCAGCTAGTGCTGAACGCTAAGACAGTGTTTGGTTCTCACACAGGAGAATATAGAAGTGAAACCTTGCTTCACTTATTAAAAGAGTGGGACATTGACCATGAGAGAGTGCACCTGGTACTGAGGGATAGCGGAGCCAACATGGTCAAAGGCACGAGGCTTGCTGAAATGCCTGGACTGAGCTGTACCGCTCACACACGGCAGCGGGTCATAAATGACGACTTCAGTGCTCAGCGAGCTGTAGGGGACGTGCTGGCCAAATTTAAAAGAACTGCCACTCGTTTCAGTCATTCAACAGTCGCACAGCAGCGTCTCACCGGTGTTCAGGAGGAGATGGGAGTTCCTGTTCACTCGATTATTCAGTCAGTGCCAACAAGATGGAACGCTGTGTTGCACATGATGGAGAGAATGATGGAGCAGAAGAGGGTCACTACTGCCTATTCCAGTGACCGTGGGCATCGTCTGTGTCCAACACCAAATGAGTGGGACTTGGCTGGAAAACTAGTGGAAACCCTCAAACCCTTGGAAGAGGTAACCCTTGAACTGAGCAAAGCAGAGTCCTCTGCCTCCTGCATTTTGCCTTCTGTAGGTGTTTTAAAGAGTGTTTTACAAGCAGAGGGACCACATAGAGCTGGCACCCAGACAGCAAGAACAGCTATGCTCCAGAGTCTGAAGATAGATTTATCAACTTAAACCCGACCAAAGAAGTGGTTCTTGCTTGCCTCCTGGATCCCAGATACAAGCACCGACCCCTCGATCAAGAGACACTCAGTCAGGCTAAAAGCTGGCTCCAAGAAGAAATGCAGAGTCAAACATCAGAAGAAACAAAACTGGCCACCATAACAGAAGAGGAGAAAGAGCCAAAAAGAAGGCGAGTAGGCACAGAAAGCATTGTTGACTGCCTATTTGAGAACATGCTTGCAGCTTCTACAAGTGAGGAAGAACAGTCAGATGATGCTGTTGAGGAACTGGAAAGGTACATGAGGGAGGCGGTCGCTGACAGAAAAAGAAGCTGCCCATTAGAAATAACAGCAGCCGTTTCAAGAGCCTGGCAACACTTGCTCAGAAGCATCTCTGCTGTCCACCTTCATCAGTCCCAAGCGAAAGAGTTTTCAGCACAGTTGGGAACATTGATGATGACAAAGGAAGGTCACTAACAGGAGAACATGCTGAGAAGTTGTGCTTTCTGCATTACAACTTGCCCGTTGGACTGGACTTGTTAGAGAATGGAACTGCTGCCAAGAGTCAAGACTAGGACTTGGTTTGGTTTGATTTTGAAGTTATTGTGAAATAACGTTCTACATGAAGGACTTCATAGTTAAAAAACACGCATAACAGCTGTAATTAAAGTGCAAAGTGAGTGCACAAATGATTGTTTTGGAACTTTTTAATTTATTCTCATTTGTTAGGGTTATTATTTCCTGTCCAGGGTGAATACGTTCACAAAGTTAAGTTAACTTCCCTAGAGTCAGAAAACTAAATCTTGAATGTTAGATTTATGCTGACTGAGTTTGTGTGTTCTGTTGTTTTTGAGATTGCAAAATAAATCTTATTTGCATTACTTGGAAACCCTAGTGAGTTATTGAGACAGTTCTTTGGTGTGTAATATAGAAATAAGTTAGCATCAAAAAGGCAGAGAATGAAGGGTTTAATCATAAGAACACTTGTATTCATTTCTTTTTTTGTGAGGGAGATTTATCGGCCATTATATCGGCCTTTGTTAAGTTTTATATCGGTATCGGTCCCAAAAAAAAGCATATCGGTCGGGCCCTAGTTCATAGCACAGCAAAACTGGCATTCAGGTTTACAGTTTAAACTTTGATCTTTAGGTGTGTTATTGTTTGCGTAAAATATTTGATTAGAGAATTCTGCACTGCTAATTTTTATATTTTATATTTGTTTTCCATTGTTTGATTTTGTACCTGCAAAGTAGCTAAACAGTATTGCTAAGATTAAGTGCCAGTAGCTATGGCATAAACGGCATTTACATATCACAGATAAAAAAGTTTACATTTTAGGGTATGTTAATTTTCCCAAAGCAGATAATTTGTTTATTTTGTACCTGTATAGCATTAAAGACACAAAGAATGTCAATAAAAGGTTTAACTAATATCTAGTTTCTTTATTTTTACATTTTAAGCTGCTTTAAACCGACAATATAAAAATTAATCGTGATTAAAATCGAGATCGAACGATATGGAAAAATATATCACGATCACTCTTTTTGCCATATCGCCCAGGCCTAGTTCTGACTAACCCCGGCTTTCCACCGGAGCCGTCAGCAGCACGTTACTGCAGCAGCACGTCATAGCTGCTGATAGGAACCGCTGTGGTCAACAGAACCTTTTCCACCGGAGCCGTCAGCAGTGCGAGTCGGCCGCGTCTCAGGAGCAGCATGTCGCGGCCTTTACGCGCCGGTTCTATTTTCTACGCGCGACGCCTCTGAAACGGGTCAAGTTCGACAATTTTGGGGAAGGAAAGACAGGAAATCGGACGCGGAAATGGAGAGAAGCTCCCGAGATTTTCAGAGTAAAGAAACGTACTGCCTTCCGGTTGCTTTACTTTAAAAAAAAGGTACTAAATGTGCGGCCCCATGAGAAGTTATCACCTAGCTAGCGGTCTCCTTTGTTTTTCAGGTCTGTATTGGCGATTATAAAACGGACAGAACATAAAACACAAACCATGTTATAGTTTTCTCCTGCTTGTTGTTGTGTTTACTGACGAAGTCACTCGTGTGACTTCGAGCTCGGTCGGTGACAGCTGCTCCCCTGCTGCTTCGCGTCTCGTGGGAAGGGCCAAGCAGCAGCTTACGCGAGCAAGACGTGCTGCTGCAGTAACGTGCTGCTGACGGCTGCGCTGGAAAGGAGGAGTAACATCGCATTCACACATAGGTTCATCCATCACAGTAAATGCTTAGTTAACCTGTCGTGTTTTAATTGTTGGGAAAATAAATTCTTACTTTGATAAACCTGACTCTTTTCTGAATCAAACGAAGTGTGTACGATTCCTTAATAAAGCAAGAATCCTAGAATCTTCTGATGAACACAGTAAAGAGCAAGCAGGGTTGATATTCTATATTTGGATAGAGTATCACAGCTTATTGGTCATAAGCAGAGGTAACATATATATATATATATATATATATATATATATATATATATAGGGCCACAGTGCAGGCCTTGATGCTCATTTCCACTTTTTTGAGTAAATCTGACTATTTTGTGTTGTGACTGAGATGCGACATTAAACTCTGCAGTGTGACTGCTCCATGGCCCCAGAGAGACCCGCATGCACAGAAGAGAGGAGATCACACTCTGGAGAAGCCTGGAGCGTCGGACTTGTGCTAACCCTGACCCTGACCCTGACCCTGCTCAGGTTGTGATGGAGCCTTCACTGACAGGGTCAGGATCACACCGTTTATTCTTCCGTTTTGGGCTGGAAACGGTTTTAATCCTTGTTCCCGCCATCATCCTGAATTATTAACCAAAAATGTGCCGGTATTAATTTCCTCCGGGTTCTCCACAGACCACAGCACACCTGTAGGTTAATTATTGTACGTCGCTTTGGATAGAAGCGTCTGCAACATAAACAAACATAAACAATTCACTTAGAGCAAACAGATGATGGGCCTACTGAGCGCCTGGTGGGCCAGGTGAGACAGGTGAAGTAGTCTTTAGTTCCAGCTGAAGACTTTCTACTGCTAAATGGTCCATCGGGATCAACAATGGTTGTCATCACATGACGTGTCCATGTGTTCCACACTCACCTGTGACGGGTCCACCACACAGACACCGTAGCTAGCATTAACACTCTGCTGGGTCTCCGCAGCAGGTAAACATCCCAGGTAACATTCAAGAGGTGGCCGACTCACCTGAGCGAAAGGTCCGCGCGATGTTTTCATCAGCGAAAAGCAGCTAGTAGTTAGCCCGATGCTAGCCACAAAAACAAACCACTGAATGTTTAGTCAGCGTTCAGATGGCGTCCCCGGAACCGGCACCCGAACTGTTTCAGTCGGGTCAGACAGCAGGACTACGACCAGGACCCGCTGGGACCTCAAACCAGCTCCGTACTTCAGCTAACGGCTGCTAACGCTACGACTGTCACCCGAATCCGGCCAGAGCGGAAATACGGGTTCTTTCAGTGTCACGAGGCTCTTTTCCCTGAGCTGTGTCTGCTAATGCCGCTCTGTGGTTAGGAAGTAGGTCTGTTACAATGGAACTGCCACAGCCGTAGTGGCCGGCCGCCATTTTAGATGGGTCTCCATTCGCCCCATAGATTCGCCCCCAGTTCAACTCAACTCAACTTTATTTATAAATCGCGCCTTACAGGCAAAAAGATGCCACCAAGGCGCTACACTGATCAAATAAAAACATAAAACACTAAGTCCATAAAATAAAACATTGTATCACACGATACAGATAAAACTACAGTGAGTAAAATCGCTATAAGTAAAACAATAAAACTAGTTAGAAAGGTTAAAAGACAGGTCATAAAAATATGTTTTTAGCCTTGCCTTAAAAACCGCAACAGAGGTGGAGGCCCTTATGCTGAGAGGAAGCTTGTTCCAAAGCTTAGGACCTGCCACCGCAAAGGCCCTATCACCACATGTCTTTAGGCGCGTTCTTGGGACCGAGAGGAGCATGAAGTTCTCCGAGCGGAGTGACCGTGAAGGGGTGTATGGTTGAAGTAGTGACACCAAGTAAGGAGGGGCTAAACCATTTAACGTTTTAAAAACTAGTAAAAGCATTTTAAAATGAATCCTAACATCAACGGGCTGCCAGTGAAGCGCAGCCAGGACAGGAGTAATGTGGTCAAACTTGCGCCTGCCCTCTAAAAATCTGGCAGCAGCATTCTGCACCATTTGCAACCTGGCTATTGAGCCCTTGCTCACACCGAATAGAACAGAGTTGCAGTAGTCCAATCGCACCGTAATAAAAGCATGGACCACCGTCTCAAGATCATGACGTGACAGAAATGGTTTGATCTTTGCCAGCCGACGAAGGTGGAAAAAGGAGGAGGAGATCACTCCATTGATATGGGTATCAAAACTAAGGGCGCTATCCAGTTTAACACCAAGATTAGTCACCGATGTAGACACCTGTCCCTTAAATGGCCCACAGTCAGTTAGGGAAGAGTCACAATGTCTGCTTGGAGCAAACAATACAGCCTCTGTTTTCTGATCATTTAGGCTCAGAAAATTTTCAGTCATCCAGGTCTTGATCTCCCTCAAACAGTTTGTAAGAATAGAAATAGAGACCACTTGACGTGTTCAGAGGCAGGTACAGCTGACAATCATCAGCATATAGGTGGAATTGAACTCCAAGCTCACGACAGATGTCACCTAAAGCCGGGCGTACACTGTGCGACTTTTTCACTCGCAGCGTTCAGCTTCAGCTCAAACTGTACGACTTCCTCGCAGAGCAGATCTCACGAGTCATGTGCTCACACTGTACGACCCAGTTCTCGCATGCGACCTGACTGCTCACACTGTACGTCTGGTAGCAACACGTCGGCCCTAAAAATGTGCTAAAAATAGCAGTTTTTACTCAACACGTCAGACTTTTTTGTCTTGCCTGTTGTCCTTCGGGAGTGCTGCAGGAGGGCACACAGGGATTTATGGGGGTTAGATGAGGAAAACGAAATAAAGAAAGTGAATCTGTGTTTTGTGATCAGTTTAATTTGACATGAACACGACAAACACGCTTTCTTGACAATCTTTGTGAGTAAAAAAACGTGTAGAAACAAAAACGAACAGCGTGTGTTATTAGGGAAATAGCGAGCGACCGGCCGGCGTTGATGCAGGATTGCGCGCGCATGCGCCGTGAGCGGTTCTGATACTTTTTGGATCGTAGCTGCTCGCAGCTGCTCGCAGCGCCGCTTCAACAGTGCGATACCCTCGCGAGGGACGAGCGAAATATTAAACACACCAGAAGTCCCTGCGACCTCACGACTGCTGATCGGCGGCTGGTCACGTGGTGTTAATCGCCTCTCGTAACCCCCTGTACACTACACGACCGCTCGGCGCAAAACTCGCCCCGATGTCGTGGATTCTCGCACGAGTGGAAAATCGGCTCAAAAAGGTGAAAAAGTCGCACAGTGTACGCCCGGCTTAAGGAGATCAGAGCTGCTAAGATTAAGTATGCAGCAAAGCTGAAAAACCGGGTTTGCAGCCAACAAGCCCACATTAGTGTGGAGAAACTTTCAGCACATTACCAACTACAGGAGACCATCCTTCATTTCTGATGCTAATCATGGCCTTGCTGAGGAGCTAAAGTAGCCTGGCAAGCCAGACTAAATAAATGTATTATTTGGTCTGGCCACGCTCCATTGACGGCTCTCGGTTGTGGGGCGGGTTCTACCGTTGTCTTTCAAATGATCTCCACATTCCACTGGACAATGAATGTGACATACTCTTGTGTCACTCTGTTGCATCATCCCACCCACCAGGCACATAGAGTGCCCTGATTGCATGGACGTAATTTTCACTTTAGAAGTGGGGGGGGGGTATCTTTACAGTATGCTCTAATGGGAAACAGGCTTCAACACAAACGGTTGTTTTCTGCTTGGTCCTAGAGCTCAACCAGATTCAATTTAATGTAGCGTAATATTGTTTTTGGATAGTAAAAAGTGCAGGGGTCAAAACTAGACTTTGGAAAAAGTGTGTGTGTGTGTGGGGGGGGGGGACATGCCCCCCCGTCCCAAAATTACGTCCATGCCTGATTGGCCCACAAAGCTCTGTGATTTGTTCACTAAGCAGATAGAGCACTATGATTGGCCCACCATTATGGACCAATCACAGCTCTTTATGTGTTTGAAACCCCTCTAAAGAGCTGTGATTGGCTAGCCAGAGTCCTGGTAGGAGCTGCGGAGGTTCCAATGGAGCATGCCTAGACCAAACTTTGCAAAGCAAGAATTTGGTCTAGTTCACTAGGCTATGAACTAAATGGCTTTTACTGTCGCTTTGAGGAAAGGAAAGTCACACCCCTCCTCCACTCCAGCATAGCTGCAGCCGCCACCCCTCACCTGGAAACTCTTACTCCTCTTCCCTTTAAATCACAAGCTATGTTCCTTGTGAAGGAAGAGGATGTCTGCAACATCTTTAGGAGACAGAAAGTACGGAAGGCACCAGGCCCAGATGGAGTAACCCCTTCCTGCCTCAGGACCTGTGCTGTCCAACTAGCACCTGTCTTCACAACGATATTCAACAGATCGCTGGAGCTGTGTGAGGTCCCATCATGCTTCAAAAGCTCCACTATCATCCCAGTACCTAGTGCTGCCCCCCCTCACAATATCCAACAGCCCAGTGTCAATGGTGGACTCATTCAAGTTCTTGGGAACTATCATTTCCAGGGATCTGAAGTGGGAAACAAACAATCGTCAAAAAGGCTCAGCAGAGGATGTATTTCTTACGGCAACTAAGGAAGTACGGCCTACCACAAGAGCTGCTGATAATCTTCTACACTGCTGCAGTCGAATCCATACTTTGCTCATCCATCACTGTCTGGTTTGGGTCAGCCACAAAAATGGACAAATGCAGACTACAGCGTATTATTAAAACAGCAGGAAAAATCATTGGTGCCCAACTGCCCTCTGTCCAGGAACTGTACATCAGCAGGACCAGGAAGAAGGCAGTGAATATTGTCCAAGATGCCACACATCCTGCATCTACTCTCTTCCATCTCCTCCCATCTGGCAGACGAAGAAGAAGAAGATATCATGTCTATAGCGCCTCTCAAGATAAAAATCACGAGGCGCTTCACAAAAACCAAAAATGTAAAAATATAAAAAAGCATTTAGAAAATGTCTAAAATATATTTAAAATGAGCAAAAATAGAAAATTGTGATTAAAAATGTAAAGAAAGAGAGAGAGAGAACAGGAAAGAGGGAAACCAGTGGATCCTGAGGAAGGTGGAATAGGTGGGGAGAGCAGAATAAAGAGAGAGAGGTGAAGAAGGTCATACAAAAGCCAGCTTGAACAAGTGAGTCTTCAGCTGCTTTTTAAAGGAGACCACTGAGTCATGCTCAGAAGGATATGATAGTTTCTGAGAAAAACCTGAGAAAGAAGATCAATGTTCTGGACTCTGGTTTTACAAAGCACTTGGTGGAGGGGGCTGGAAGCTTCACCAGTGATGACGACCTATTAAACATTATTCAAGTGAGCCAGACAAACAAGTCCAGAGTGCTCCAAGAAACTCCCATTGAAAGAGAGATCCGGTTATCTCAGGAACGTGAGGAGGATCTGCGCCAGTCTCGAGGACTGAAGCACAGGAAAGATCCTGGAGAAATTGTTGAAATCAATACCAAACACATGCAACTGCCACTGACACCTGTCAGACTCCATCAGAAGAACAAAGTAAGTTTAATCTCCTACAACACATTCCAGAGGGAGAACCAGATAAGTGAGAAACCTCTGCAATGGGGACCACTCCAGGAACAAGATAGCCCAGATCCTCCACTGGAAACAGAGAATATAGGCAGAAACACTGACCCAGACGATGAGAACAAGACAACAAAAGAAAGGACAGCATCAGAGTCTGAATCAGATGTTGTAGTCCAGCCACCATGTTGTCCTCACAAACATCCTGAAGAAGTCTGGTTCTACCAAACAAACCCAACCATGTCCTTTTCTACTACGATGGACCAGGAAGCATTAGATTCATCGAAGAAAATGGATTCTCCTATTTCCCTAATGCCAGCAAGTGTTCATGAAACATGTTCTCTGTCCTGGAGGAAGAGCCTAGAGTCCACTGGGCTGCAGTCCAGAGGAAAAATCACTACAGATTTTATTGAGAAGGAGATTGAAGAAGCTCTGAGACGGGAACAAGAGCTAAGGGAATTAAGGGAATCCATAAAGAAAACTCATCAACCACTATTCTCACCAACTTCCCTGGCGGAACAAGCATCCAACATGGCTGTCAAGATGTTCTACCCAGCAGTAGACACAGGTATTTAAGTTGTTTCTGACAGTACCGGGTCTTCAAAAATTGGTTTATTTTTGTGGATTACAAGTTCAATCCTAACAACTAATTTTATGTCACTGCATTTAGATTTGCTGTTTGCAGTCTTTAAATGGATGGATGGATGAATGGATTAATGAATGAATGAACGAATGAATAGATGGACGGATGGATGATTAATGATGGATGAATGGATGGACAGATGGATGGATGAATGGATGGAAGGATGAATGAATGAATTAATAAATGGACGAATGATGGGCTGCATGGTGGCGCAGTTGTTAAGCATTGTTGCCTCGCAGCACGAAGGTTGTAGGTTCTAAACTCGGCTGCGGCCTTTCTGCGTGGAGTTGCGTGTTCTCCCCATGCATGCGTGGGTTTCCTCCGGGTACTCCGGTTTCCCCACAGATCACAACATGCCCTACAGGTTATAAACTGTAAGTCGCTTTGGATAAAAGCGTCTGCTAAATAAATAAACATAAACATGATGAATGGCTGCAGTGTGTGTGCTAAGCCCCGGATCTTCTTCAGTCCTAAATCTGCCCCTGATGTACATTTACAAAATGAAATCTGTCAGACAGGTAGGATTTAAACCAGCCTAACGCTGTTCCTTTGATCCCTACAACATGTTCAAGTCTTTCTAAAAGAACATTGTGATCAACTGTGTCAAAGGCAGCACTGAGATCTAACAAGACTAGAACAGACACAAGATTCTTATCTGAGGCCATGAGAATATCATTTGTAACTCTCACTAATGCAGTTTCAGTGCTGTGATACTCTCTAAAACCAGACTGAAATTCCTCAAACAGATCATTGGTGTTTAAATGCTCACATACTTGGATGGCCACAATTTTCTCCATGACTTTGGATAAAAATGGAAGGTTAGATATTGGTCTATAATTCATTGGGTCATCTGGATCCAGAGAAGGCTTCTTAATTGAAGGTTTGATCACAGCAACCTTAAAATCTTGTGGTACATACCCATTTACTAAGGATAGATTGATTATATCTAGAATGGGGGCAGTAACCAAAGGAAATGCATCTTTAAATAATTTGGTTGGGATTGGATCCAAAATGCAAGTTGAAGGTTTAGATGAAGCTAATATTTTTGATAACTCTGAAAGCTCAACTGGATCAAAACGGTTCAAGCACAGATGAGGTTCTACAGTCACCTCTGATGCTGCCTCACTTACTGAGGAAGAAGAAAACACATTAGGGAGGATGCTAAAGATTTTGTTTCTAATAGAATTAATTTTACTTGTAAAAAATCCCATGAAGTAATTGCTGCTGAGGGCTAAGGGAATAGATGGCTCAGAGCTATGATTCTGTGTAAGTTTAGCAACTGTACTGAAAAGAAATTTAGGATTATGCTTATTCTCCTCAATTAGTGCTGAAAAATAAGCAGTTCTAGTTTGTCGAAGCTTATTTTTATAAAGCACAAGACTATTTTTTCCAGGATAGGTAGGCCTCCTCATGGCAGAATCCACGAGTCGTTGAACAGTGTCGGCCTTGTTATGTTTGACCTAAAGAGTGTGTTCCCTTCCGTTTCCAGCTTTAATTCTGTCATAAGTTAATGTGGTATTGGAAACTCTCTTGGCCACATCTGGGTTCTTGGAGACTGAGCTGGAGGGTGAGGATAAGAGTTCTGTGTCATCTGAATGTAAAGACTCATCACAGACTGGTGGATTATCTTCTTGGCCAGTCAGTTATGGGAATGACTGACAGTTGCCAGACCATCAAATTCATATACAGGTGCTGGCCAGTAAATTAGAATATCATCAAAAGGTTGAAAATATTTCAGTAATTCCATTCAAAACGTGAAACTTGTACATTATATTCATGCAATGCACACAGACCAATGTATTTCCGATGTTTATTACGTTTAATTTTGATATTTATAGGTGACAACCAATGAAAACATCAAATCTGGTATCTCAGAAAATTAGAATATTCTAAAGGCCAATGAAAAAATGTTTGTTTCTCTAATGTTGGCCAACTGAAAAGAATGAACATGAAAAGAATGTGCATGTATAGCACTCAATACTTAGTCGGGGCTCCTTTTGCCTCAATAACTGCAGTAATGCAGCGTGGCATGGACTCGATCAGTCTGTGGCACTGCTCAGGTGTTATGAGAGCCCAGGTTGCTCTGATAGTCGTCTTCAGCTCCTCTGCATTGTTGGGTCTAGCGTATTGCATCCTCCGCTTCACAATACCCCATAGATTTTCTATGGGGTTAAGGTCAGGCGAGTTTGCGGGCCAATCAAGGACAGGGATACCATGGTCCTTGAACCAGGTGCTGGTGGTTTTGGCACTGTGTGCAGGTGCCAAGTCCTGTTGAAAGGTGAAGTCTGCATCCCCATAAAGTTGGTCAGCAGCAGGAAGCATGAAGTGCTCTAAAACTTCCTGGTAGACGGCTGCATTGACCCTGGACCTCAGGAAACAGAGTGGGCCAACACCGGCAGATGACATGGCACCCCACACCATCACTGACGGTGGAAACTTTACACTGGACCTCATGCAACGTGGATTCTGTGCTTCTCCGCTCTTCCTCCAGACTCTGGGTCCTTGATTTCCAAAGGAAATGCAGAACTTGCTTTCATCAGAAAACATAACTTTGGACCACTCAGCATCAGTCCAGTCCTTTTTGTCCTTGGCCCAGGCGAGACGCTTCTTGCGCTGTTTCTTGTTCAAGAGTGGCTTGACACACGGAATGCGACACCTGAATCCCATGTCTTTCATGAGTCTCCTCGTGGTGGTTCTTGAAGCGCTGACTCCAGCTGCAGTCCACTCTTTGTGGATCTCCCCCACATTTTTGAATGGGTTTGTCGTCACAATTCTCTGCAGGGTGCGGTTATCCCTAGAGCTTGTACACTTTTTCCTACCACATTTTTTCCGTCCCTTCGCCTGTCTGTTAATGTGCTTGGACACAGAGCTCTGCGAACAGCCAGCTTCTTTAGCAATCACCTTTTGTGTCTTGCCCTCCTTGTGCAAGGTGTCAATGATTGTCTTTTGGACAGCTGTTAAGTCAGAAGTCTTCCCCATGATTGTGGTGCCTTCAAAACAAGACTGAGGGACCTTTTAAAGGCCTTTGCAGGTGTTTTGAGTAAATCAGCTGATTAGAGTGGCAGCAGGTGTCTTCTATATTCAGCCTTTTCAGAATATTCTAATTTTTTGAGATACCAAATTTGGAGTTTTCATTAGTTGTCACTTATGAATATCAAAATTAAACGTAATAAACATCGGAAATACATTGGTCTGTGTGCATTGCATGAATATAATGTACAAGTTTCACGTTTTGAATGGAATTACTGAAATATTTTCAACCTTTTGATGATATTCTAATTTACTGGCCAGCACCTGTATGTCAAGTTCACCAGTGCATCTGTAAAGTCTTTGTCTTGGTATTGCAGTCTTATATTCCCCTTAAAACCATGCAGTTTTTTATGTCATCCAAGAGCTGCTCCATTGTCTCTGGAAATCCATCAGGCAGATGTACCTTTCTAGCGTCATCAGTAGTCAAAATAACTCGCAATTGAGCTGGCCTTCTCCCCGACATATCAGCTCATCCTATTAAATCTCTCAACACAAAACCAAGAGAGAACCGTGTGGTATAATACCAATTACCCATTACAGACCTCTCATACGTAAACATCACAGGTTTATAAGTAAATTACTATGACCTAATTTGTTCATACCCCCCCCCCCCCAACACACACACACACACACACACACACTTTAGAAAAGGACACCAAGGCTATGTTCACACTGCAGGCTTTTCCCCCCACATGCAGCCATATCAGATGTATTTATGACCGTCTCAACGCACAAATCAGACTTTTTAAAATACGATCCGTGTCACATGGATATGTGGTACTGATTCCGACACATATCTGATGTTTCTGATAGCGACTGCAGTCTGAACGGTCATGTCGCATTAAATCCGTCTCCTACGTCACTGAGTCAGTGTCGTGTGTGGATGTTCCTGAGGAGGAGCACTGACAGAAGGGCCATGTCGGGCTGTCGGTCTCGGTAGGCTAGCAGGCCGTCCCATCGAACTCAACCACTCTGCTGGGGGTTTGGAGCCGGCGCAGGAATTGGCCGTCCTGTCACCGTCCTGGCGGGCAGAAGCGGCTTCCATCGCCATGCGGTGCCTCAGAGAGGGGGCAGTCTCACATAGCAGGGTCCCTTCACTCCATACTCTGCTTTAGCTTGCGGGGGGAACGTTGCTGTGACTGTGGTGATGGGGGGTGTTACCTCTGATTTTAGGGCTGCTGGGCGCCTCAGCACTCCCACAAATAGGCTAGAATAGTCTTTGGTATGAATGAATGAACCAAACTCAAACAGGGAGTTGTTCCAAAACAATGATTTTATTCTTTTAACACCAGGACTTTTATTTTGTAAAAACAGATGTTTGAACATGTGTGTTTACGTGTGTTTTGTGAGGAGCTGAGATGAAAACTCAAACAGATCTTTGTTGACTTTCTTCAGAGTCTGAACTTCTTCTTCCAGCTCTGCAATGCGAACCCGTGCGTTTTCACCATCGCCGGACACCGACTGCAAAACAAACACGACATTAGTGGGTGGGAGACTCACTGCTCAGTGTTGGACTCATGAATGAAAACAGGTTTCAGGTATAGGTAGGCCCATGTGACTTTGTACCGTTCTTCAACCTGACAATACAAATCTTTGCTTTATGCAAACAAGGGTTTGAAATCGATTCACTGGAAAACAGAAAAAAACAAAAACACCGTCTTCCATTACAGAAACTAGACTTGCCAGCTGACAATAACTGATCAGAGACAAACTCTCGTCTGATGTTTAACATTTGGTTGTCCAAGGCCTTGAGATGCTAGTAAAAATAATTTAACTAGCTTGCTAATGTTACTTTTCTTCTCCCCTGAGGAACACAGAACGCTCAGATGTTGGAGCTTCACGTCACCTTCTGAGGAAGGAGTCCCACCGGTAAAGAGACGGCGTCTGGACCAGACCAAAGTGAGTGATGACACTTTAGCCCTACTCCTCAGCCCTAGGGTTGGGCATCGAGCATCGACTGGAACCAGGACCAACTGTTGGTTTTTCCCGGAATCGTTTAAAAGTTTTTTATTTCGATTCCTAGAATGCCGACGGAAGAGGAATCTGCAGCCGATCTCTGTGAAAAATAAACGTGATCTGCAAATTGTGAACCCTAGCCCTAACCGGCAGAACATATGACACAAGAAGAGCAGAGCACCAGAAGGAACGTGAGAAGGAAACAACAGAAAGACTCACAAGGACAACAAAGAAAAAAGCAGAGGAGCAAACCCTCAAGTCTGCCATCTCCGATCATTGCAAACGAAATAACCACATCGTGGACCGGGACCGAGGGAAAATGATCAACACGGAGAACATCCGGTTCAAACGTTGGGTCAGGGAGGCAATAGGAATAAGGAAACGGGAACACTGGAACATGAACAGAGACGAGGGGGCCTATCAGCTGTCTCGCACCTGGGATTCCCTTCTCCAAAGACCGGCCAGTGGAGGTGGGCGTGGCTGACCCGGTGGATCTGACAGATCCGGGTTGGTCACGCCCACCAGAAGAACAGCTGATAAAGACGCGTCACACAAACACCTGTGACACTTCTGATGAAGACCGCAGACGATGTTCAAAACAAGTGAAGGTAACTAGAAACACCTTCATGTCCAAAGCTATAAGAGCCTTGTTTAATATCTGAAAAGAGGACAGCGTCACTATTTTATTACATTTGTAGGAAAATGTGAAGTCACTGCAGCAAAGTGAACTTGTAAACAAAATAAAAGATGAACCAAAACAACACAAACATGACTAGGCAGGAAGGCTAAAGAACCAACGTTCCCAAAGCTGCTTGTAAACAAAACATGTCATCAAAGTTATTGTCTATCAATGCAGAACATGGAGATGACATCATGGAACTGGTCGTTGGAGACGTTTTCCTGAACCAACTGTTTCTAGAGGCAGAGAAGATCAGCATCCCACCAACCCTCTGGTCTCAGTAATCAGACGACGGAGGTCCCCGCCTACGTCTCCGCTCTTATCCAGGACCAGTTTCAAGCCCACATACTGTCCCTCCCTCATCACCAGCATCTCCTGCCGTATCTGGGGACAACAGAAGACGGCAGGAGGACAGGAACTCTGAGACCTAGATGCCACCAGCACTGGGGACACAAAGCTACTGATGCCTGTTTATTATGTAGTTGTACTTGTTTGCTGTGAGGGGGATACTTTGTAAATGTGTATATTACTATAAACAAACAATAGAAACATCACTGATTGCACGTTTTCTCTTAGATTAATGGTCCAGACTCAGCCTTGTAGACATTTATGGCATCCTGTAGGTAAACACACAGAACAGGCTCAGATCAGGATGATCCAGCATGTCTCTCCTCCATTCTGCCTTTCACCTGATGGATTTATTCAGAATGCAGGTCAGATTTAACTAGATTAGTAAACAAAGCAAACTGATCTTGGGAATTTCTCTGCAGCACTGATTTCAACCTCTGTGTACACGCTAGAGAGAATCACCACGGTTACAGCTACATATAGACTCTGGTCTACGATTTGATACGTCAGGTGAACTCTGTGTGTTCGTGTTTCTATCAGTTAAGGCGCTTATCTAATATTAAATCGATCTTAACTAAACAGGAGTTGAAAACTGTCACCAATGCTTTTATCATCTATAGCAGGGATTCCCTAAGTGTGGTGCGCGAGCTGCCGCTAGGGGGTGCGCGAGCTGCTGCTAGGGGGTGCGTGAGCTGCCACTAGGGGGTGCGCGAGCTGCCGCTAGGGGGTGCGCGAGCTGCCGCTAGGGGGTGCGCGAGCTGCTGCTAGGGGGTGCGTGAGCTGCCGCTAGGGGGTGCGCGAGCTGCTGCTAGGGGGTGCGTGAGCTGCCGCTAGGGGGTGCGCGAGCTGCTGCTAGGGGGTGCGCGAGCTGCCGCTAGGGGGTGCGCGAGCTGCTGCTAGGGGGTGCGCGAGCTTCCGCTAGGGGGTGCGCGAGCTGCTGCTAGGGGGTGCGTGAGCTGCTGCTAGGGGGTGCGCGAGCTGCTGCTAGGGGGTGCGTGAGCTGCTGCTAGGGGGTGCCCGAGCTGCTGCTAGGGGGTGCGCGAGCTGCTGCTAGGGGGTGCGTGAGCTGCCGCTAGGGGGTGCGCGAGCTGCTGCTAGGGGGTGCGCGAGGTGAAAAGTGTAATGGCTGCGGAGCTCAGAGAAGTCTGTCATATGCCACCATTAACATAGCCAGAAACTCATTTGTGGGTGGGCCTAAGAAAATGTAAGTGGGCCCAATAAACGTAATTGAAAACAAGTATATTTTGCTTGTGTGTGTGTGTGTGTGTGTGTGTCCTCCGCACATGCCCTAGCTCAAGGGTCGGCAACCCGCAGCTCTGGAGCCGCATGCGGCTCTTCCATCCATCTGATGCGGCTCTCTGTGCTTGTAAAATAATGAATGGATATTTAAATAAAATGCTTTATATTTTACTGCATTAATTTTACATCTGTAAGCTAATTCTAAATGTAAAGATTGTCTGCGTAAACCTGAACAGGTCCAACCCAGTCTTACTGTGAGACCGGGTTGACGCGTCACGCTTGTGCGTAATCATATAGGCGCTTTCTGAGCTGACGAGGATGTGAGATTCTGGGATTCTCCTCAGACGGCTCCTGGATGTGTCGCCACATTGGAGACAGGAACAAGCACTATTCAGCCAAAGTTTCATCATCAGGGAACATTTTCTAAGTGACAAGTCTCTCTGAGAGACCGGGTTGTGAAAACACTCGCTTCAGTGGAAGGAATCTTCCTGCATGCGCTCTGGTTCTGCAACGTGATCCAAAACCCTCTCCACAACTTCAGCTCGCTCTGCACCTTATGTAGTACGCGCTGACAGCGAGCTGCGCTGAGTAGTGTCCAGCTCAGATGTTCAGATGGGAATCATTTCTTGAGTGATTTAGCTACATCTGCGATGTGCGTAGAATAAAGTGTCAGTTCGTCTGCATGCGTCGGGGTAATTCTTTCTATTCTTTCTCCGTCAAAATAAACGGTCAAATACGGGAACTGTCCGGTCAACATGAGCCCTGCTTTTAACTGTTCTGTTTTCTTGTGAAAATAGATATAATTAAACTTGATTACCACCAGAGCCAGGCGCACTGCGCCGTTATCTCCGTCACTGTAAATGAGGGAAAAGCAAATTGATCGGATCCTTTTCTGACCTTCCCCACCTTCAAAGTTTAATTACAACAATCAAACGTGACAGAGCCTGGATTTGTATTCTGAACAGTCTAAACATGTTTTAAAAAGAAACGTGTGACAAAAGTGGCACCTGCTCAGTAAAACCACCAACAGGGTGAAACATATCTAAATATTGTCGGCAGAGACGGGCTACAACTTCTGGATCCATTTTATATAAATCCTTTTATTGATTATCTTCTTATGAAAGATAACTTTGACGTACACAAGCGACCGGTACCGGCTGCTGTCATCTGTTGTGAGCAGCGCTCTGCTGTCTGAGGGTAGGCCCCGCCCACAACGCCGCAGCTGCTGCGGTGTTTTCTTTACTGTGGGAAACGGGTAGGGCTGCAACAAACGATTATTTGGATAATCGATTAATCGGATGGGGTCTCGACACGATTAATCGATTAATCGGATTACATGGGGAAATTTTTAAAAACTGCTAGGGAAACGTTATTTCTCTCCTTCCTTCACTTTATTTAACACAACATTATTAGAAAACAGTTCAATAGCAGAAAAACAACATGCCATCACCTAAATTGTCTTATAAGGTGTATAGACAGAGACCCTAAGCTACATCTATCTGTGACCTAAAATGCTTGGTCCAAGTTAAACAGCTTAAGGGCAATTCTCATCTGTTTTGTTTGATCTCATCTGTTGACATTTATTTTAAATGTAATTAAACATAGGCTGTGAATTAATCAAAATTGATCACTATTTCCAAAAATGACTGAAAAAATACCAAATAAAGCAAAAGCAAATGAATGCCATTCTCCTTGCGATGATGCCCTGGGCAACTGCCATAAAGTCACATCAAGAAATGCTGCTGATCATTCCAATGATCCCAAATAGACTCACATTAGGCCACATGAAAGCAACTGAACCCAAAAATATATTAACCAGTATATAACTGCACTCTCACACAACACGCCTGCAGCAACAGTTAGGACTCCTCCCTCCCTTTTAAAAGCGTTTTTGCTTCTGAGGACATTGTGGTTGTAAAGCCACACGCTAGTAGTCTGGCCCCGGTGTGATCAACCAGTTTCTGCGGGAATGTGACGGCGGAACCAGGGCCAGATTAACACTTTGTTGTACCCTGGGCAACAATATTCAAGGGCTCCATCATCACGACCCAAGGATCACCATAATGTGGTCACATACAGAATATTTTACTGTAATATGCAGTAAATATACTCAATACTTGAATGCCTGACAACACGTAACCCGCCCAGAGTAACCTTTGACCCACCTCGTGTGGACTGACCAATGAGGAGAGGGTCTTAACTTGAGGCCCTCTCTTCATTGGTCAGTCTGCATGAGACTGACTCTCAACTGACGTTCAGTCGTAGGCAGCGAAGCGTCTCTGTGCAGCGCAAAAGCCCGGGTGGACAGTTTGTTTAATGTAGGGTGACCATATTTCCATTTCCAAACAAGAGGACAGGGGATCTGTGCCTATGACGTCACACTATGGCAACGCCACACAAACCATGTTGGGACCCATTTTTTGTAAGAACTAAATTAATATCAGATTCTGCCAATAAAAGGGCTCTAAAACAATTCATATGTAAATATTTTGCATATTTAATGCAAAATCTCATTTTTATGCTTTAGTGCTGCAACAAGGTTTTATTAATAATAAATTATTATACCTTTTGTTTTACTACAGCATCGGTACGCTTCCTGTGCACAGATTATTAAGGATGCTTGTTTCAGCTGTGAGATTAGACGATGGGATCAATGAAAAAATAAGTTGTCACACACTCCATGGAAACTTTCAGAGAATCCACAAATAGTGGCTTTCAAATGGTTTTGTTACTTTTAGCAGGTTTAGAAAAGCAGCAGATGAGACAGCATGTCTGATAATTTAGTTTTTCATCTGATAATATTAGAACATGTCAGTAATGTCTGAGGGGCTTTTACAAACACTGTATAACTAACACTACTGGAGAGGGCATCAATTACACAGAGGCTTCTGGGGAGCCCAGTTATGGGGGGGGGGGGGGGGGGGGGGGCATTTTGCCTTGGCCCCCAAAATGTCTTGAAACGGCCCTGGGTGTGTGACTGAGTTTTGAAGGTGATCTGAATTGTATCAGATGTATAAATATGACATGTGTATAACTTATTGTTTTTTACTGGTAAAAACGTGTAGTGGAGATAAATCTACCTACATTTTACTTTGTTTTCTTGTTTTTATTTAACTATTTTCCTGTCCTGTCTGTCTCTCATCTTCCTGCATCTCCTCATAATTCTCCAGAAAATCTGTTGCCTGGATTCTTACCTTTTCACCTCATCAGTTACTTTTGAGCAGATCAAAGAGATCTCCTGACCGAAAAGCGGAGAGCGCGTTTTCGATGCTGCGTGAGGTGACATCACCACAGCACAGGTGATGAGCTCCGCAGCCGAGCGCTTCAGGCACAAATAAGACAGAAAATAGAGAACATGTGCAGACAAGAACGATCGTGTGCTAATTATAGTTTTTTGGTTGCGCCACTTTGAGAATGGACCGTGCGCTGGAAGCAGCTGCCTGGATCGCTGCGCAACAATGCGGAACCGGTTCGCAGCAGCGCAAGTCTGCCGGCTCTCCCTCGCGCTGATCTGCGGCTCTCCCTCGCGCTGATCTGACTTGCTCTTGTCTGCGCGCAACGGTGGGCGGGGGTGGGGGGGGGGGGTGGGGGGGGGCGCTTTTGGAAGAGTTGTGTGACACAACGAATCGATGACGCAATTCGTTGCCAACGCTTTTAGTAATCGATTTTCATCGAATTCATCGATTCGTTGTTGCAGCCCTAGAAACGGGTAATAATGGCTCTTTGATGGGAACAGGTTGCCGACCCCTGGTTTAGCGTGACGTCTCATATATATATATATATATATATATATATATATATATATATATATATATATATATATATATATATATATAGCCATGCCCTGATGTGGGGCTGGGGGGTGCGTCAACATGGTCGGGACATAGAAGGGGGTGCGCGGCTAAATAAGTTTGGGAACCACTGGTCTAGAGTTATAAAGGCTATTTCTCCAGCTGTTGGCCAGATGGTCAGTCAAAGTATTCAACATGGAACAAGTACACCTACGCTTTCTAAATTATCTATAGGTGATTTGAGTTTTACAGACCGTAAATGTAATAACTCTAACCTAAGAGCAGTCTTGTCAGACAAGTTTTTCCCTATTCCTGTCAGAAGGAAAATTCTTTCTCCGATTTTCTCAATTAAAGATACTAAAGTCATAAGAACAGATTTTCTTTCTTATTCTCTTCTCCCCAAAATGAAGAAAGTTCACTTTAAAACGATTAATAATATATATCCATGTAAAGAATTTTTAAATATCAGATTTAAGACACAAGATAATTTATGTGTCTTATGTAATAGTGAAACACCTTTTCTATGATTGCAAATCGGTAAATACATTTTGGTTAGATTTATACAACTGGCTTTTATTCAAAAACAGTTACAATACCCCCTTATTCACATATAATACTATTCAATTTGGGTGTATAGAAAAAAAATAATCAGATTCAATTCGTTGTTAACAATTTGATCATTTTTGGGAAATTTTTTATTCACAAATGCCGTTTTATGAAAGTGAAGCCAAACTTTCCTTTTTTCCTTTTTTTGCAAATCTCTTAAAAAGGTAAAGACTCTACAGGCTGTTACACTTGACAGCTTTAGTGAAGATCCTGTGAACTAAGGTCCTCTGTCTTCAAATATGTATTATTATTATTATTATTATTGTGTTACTATAAGTAGTATTAATATTAACATTGTATTTATTTATTTTTATATCATGTCTTGTTAATCTTATAAATCCGGTTGTTTCTGCTGATCAGAATATTTCTAATGGTCTAGTTATAAGGTTTTGGTTTATCTACTTTTTTGTTGTTGTTGACTGTTGGTTGTTGTTACAATGTAATGTGATTGATGTTCACTAATAAAAAAAATAAAAAACATCCAGGCCAGCCGACGTAGCTAAGCTAGGTAGCGTTGCTAACGTTGGGCACATAAGATAACAGCACTGAAGCTCCTTCAGGGGTTTCATCAACAATCCATCGCAGTGAGTCTGCGTCTCTACTCAAAATCCCTTCAGGGTACAACTTTGGCTAATCAAACCGCTGCATTTATGCCAATAACGTTAAAAGAACAGCCGCCATCGCTTGTCCTGAAACTTTTATTTTGAAGAGTTAAGTAGAACATGAAGTGACGCAATCGCCTCTTCTTCTCTGACCAAATTCCTTCCCACCAACCGGTACCTCCACCTGCTGGCGTGTTTTAATCCGGCAATTCCTTAAAGCTTCATTATCCAGTTTTCCATTCAATTTTAATCACAAAATGACGTTTTTTGCATCATCCATTCATCAGGATTGCTGCAGAAACAGATAAATTACTAATGGATTTTCACACTGACATGAGACTGGACATGCAACAGCAGCTTTCCAATTTAAACCAACACTTTTTTTATTTAAATAAAAGAGTACAAGCGTTGGAGACAGCCTCCTGTCCCGGGCGTGCTTTTCCACTCACTTCTGATTCCCTTCCAGATTTGGAACAAAACCTGCAACCAGATGACATGCTCCTTGACTGATTTCCAGGATGCAAAGCCAATGTCTGCTCCTGATGACCTGATGACTGATTCATCCGCCTGTGACAATGGTCCAGCGCCCCCGGTGTGGAGTCCTCCAGACTGTTCTTGGGACTGCATTTACTGATTTGTAACAAATGGTTAAAAACTTTCAGCATTAATAAACGTTCTTTTACACATTTGCCTCTTCACTCATTGCCAGTGATGAAAGGGAATCGGATGTTCTTGTTATTTTGCTGGAGGGGAGGTCAACCACCATTTTCAATAGAATTGCAGGCCAAGGCTCGGCAGACATTCCACACGTTAACAAGACACAACCCTCTGTTACGCCAAGGCGTAATCGTCAATCACAAGTCTGGCATTGCAGTAATATCAATACCAAGCTTGGTGGCACAAA